>NC_042992.1:15813862-16048862 GCF_901001165.1 Salmo trutta
TAAAGCTGGTGCACAGTGAGGTCACCTTCACTTAGAGGGCAGTAAAGTAGATGAAAGCCAATCACACCCACTCTCGATGTGATGGCCCTGCCCCCCTTACAACTAAATGGAATATGTCCTTTCACCTCGCAGAACAGCGGGATATGCTTAGCTACGGTTTGGAAGCTGGAAGGGTACGTCTCTAATGCTACCATATTCCCAATATATTGCACAACTTTTGACCACATAGTGCACTATACAGGGAAGAGTGTGCCATTTGTGACTGTCATCAACGATTTAGGGGATAAGGGCATCACTGTGGTCCTTCTCGTCACCGTACATTTGGTTAATCAAGCTAATGGTACTGAAGGGGGAAATTGAACTCCCGTTCCACTGAGAAAGAACAAGTTCTGGATTTGATCCAAAGCTACTGTTTAGTCTTTGAAAAGGCAAACAAATACAATTTACCAAATGAAAACAACTCCATTGAGCTACCTTGAAACCAACACTCCCCTGGAAGAGAGTAACTCTACTCAACGTGAAACCTGAAACTTTATCGCTATGGAAACAGAGCCACCAGTTGTGTTTACTAAGCTTGGATACCAAAGGAATGTGACATTAGTGATGACACAAGCTGGAGTTGTCTTGTTAATCCCAACATAAACCCGTCTTGGACTGCCTCTGTGGTTTCAAATGATCTAGCTACTAGCTCTCTCTGGCTTATAGTTACAGTTGAAGTCAGAAGTTTACATACACCTTAGCAAAATTCATTTAAACTCAGCATTTCACAATTCCTGACATTTAATCCTAGCACTAATTCCCTGTCTTAGTTCAGTTAGGATCATCACTTTATTTTAAGAATGTGAAATGTCAGAATAATAGTAGAGAGAATGATTTATTTCAGCTTTTATTTCTTTCATCACATTCCCAGTGGGTCAGAAGTTTACATACACTCAATTAGTAATTGGTAGCATTGCCTTTAAATTGTTTAACTTGGGTCAAATGTTTGAGGAAGCCTTCAAGAAGCTTCCCACAATAAGTTGGGTGAATTTTGGCCCATTCCTCCTGACAGAGCTGGTAAACTGAGTCAGGTTTGTAGGCCTCCTTGCTCGCACACACTTTTTCAGTTCTGTCCACAATTTTTAAATGGGATTGAGGTCAGGGCTTTGTGATGGCCACTCCAATACCTTGACTTTGTTGTCCTTAAGCCATTTTGCCACAACTTTGGAAGTATGCTTGGGGTCATTGTCCATTTGGAAGACCCATTTGCGACCAAGCTTTAACTTCCTGACTGATGTCTTGAAATGTTGCTTCAATATATCCACATAATTTTCCTGCCTCACGATGCCATCTATTTTGTGAAGTGCACCAGTCCCTCCTGCAGCAAAGCACCCCCACAACATGATGCTGCCACCTCCGTGCTTCACGGTTGGGATGGTGTTCTTCGGCTTGCAAGCCTCCCCCTTTTTCCTCCAAACATAACGATTGTCATTATGGCCAAACAGTTAAATGTTTTTTCCCCCATCAGACCAGAGGACATTTCTCTAAAAAGTACGATCTTTGTCCCCATGTGCAGTTGAAAACCGTATTCTGGCTTTTTATGGCGGTTTTGGAGCAGTGGCTTCTTCCTTGCTGAGCAGTCTTTCAGGTCATGTCGATATAGGACTCGTTTTGCTGTGGATATAGATACTTTTGTACCTGTTTCCTCCAGCATCTTCCCAATGTCCTTTGCTGTTGTTCTGGGATTGATTTGCACTTTTCGCACCAAAGTATGTTCATCTCTAGGAGACAGAACACGTCTCCTTCCTGAGCGGTATGACGGCTGCGTGGTCCCATGGTGTTTATACTTGCGTACTATTGTTTGTACAGATGAACGTGGTACCTTCAGGCGTTTGGAAATTGCTCCCAATGATGAACCAGACTTGTGGAGGTCTACAATTATTTTTCTGAGGTCTTGGCTGATTTCTTTTGACGTTCCCATGATGTCAAGCAAAAAGGCACTGAGTTTGAAGGTAGGCCTTGAAATACATCCACAGGTACACCTCCAATTGACTCAAATTATGTCAATTAGCCTATCAGAAGCTTCTAAAGCCATGACATTTTCTGGAATTTTCTAAGCCGTTTAATGGCACAGTCAACTTAGTGTATGTAAACTTCTGACCCACTGGAATTGTGATACAGTGAATTATAAGTTAAATAATGTCTGTAAACAATTGTTGGAAAAATAACTTGCGTCATGCACAAAGTAGATGTGGAGTGATTGAAAAATGAATTTTAATGACTCCAACCTTAGTGTATGCAAACTTCTGAATTCAACTGTATATAGAGTCAGGGCTGAAAGTACATTTAATTTGTTCTTACATATAGAATCCCTATTAATTCAATAGGATCTCTGTGAGCATGGTTGTAAAGAATTGTCATTTAACTGTAAAAATGGTTTTCCTTTTATTGCGGCATAAACACAGCCAGTCATGATGTTTGAACCAGTCTGATTGTCAAACACTTCACTTGAAAAAGGCTCCATTACTAGGCTACCCATGCACATTCATCCACAACATACTCACAACATACTCACAACATACTACCAGCCTCCAAACAGCCCTGTATAGAATAGTGCTGCTGCTCCAGCAGATAGACCAGTAGCTTAGCTACCTCATCATAACATCTCTAACTACCTGTGAGATTTACTGTGGCCTGTTTTGGAGACCGTAGCAGTGTTGCACTTGGTAACCTTGTTTAAATTGTGACGGGGGAAATAAGAGGTTCCCAGAAAAGCAGATCAACACAACATGCATCATTCATTCGATATAATCTGATTATCACGTAAGCAATGTGTCATCCCTCTTGGCTGTACTGAAACATCCTAAATGCAAGAAATAACTCCTCACAGAGGGGTGAGCACTGAGGGACATGAGGGTGTCTACATGTAATTAGGAAAAAGGAATCAGTCATTTCCTATTGAAGGTCAATAAACAAACATCAATCAAAACGGTGCTTATACCGAAATGAACATGATCATGGAATGGAAATTAATACTCAGTGTTAAATATCAGTTTGTCTCCATTGCTTACCGTATGGATTATTTTAACTGATTCAACTAATCATTAGAATGAATCATTAGATTGTAATGTTTGGACAAGAAGTCTTTGGAGAGGGCTCAGTGACTTAGCCAGCGACGTGCCTTCAGGCCTGGTCGGCTCAATGACATTCTACATGGACAGCCTGAGAGAGGGACAGCCACTGAAGTAACACTAGAAAATAAATTCCACTTGACTATCAACAGTGGCGATCTACCTCAATTATCCATACTATCAAGCCAATGTGGGCTGTGCAAATGTGGTGCTGCGCATTCACAACCACTTCCGTTATATGGGCGGGGTAGATAACGGGGCAGTAGCTCACCTATAAGTGCAAATGCAATACTTAGAAATCCATCAATCTCTGGGCTTCACTCTGTGGGGCCTCAAAGAAAGTCAACCCCCCCCCCCCTTTGTTTTTGCTGAATCAGCTTAAATTGATTTAGAGGCTGCTGATAAAAAGAGCCAGCAGCATGGAAGGAACACTACAACAGCCCTACCGCTGGTTTCTAAGAACTTCTAGAGGACGAGGGGGAGTGAACGCCTGGAGAAACACAAGGTGAACTGACCTGAGGACAGCTGAAGAAGGGTTTATTACCATACGAGATGTTTAAGGGGCTGTAGGTGTATTAAGCATAAGGGAATCAGGGCTATAAAAGCTTGCCTGAATGAAAGGGGAGGGGACAGTGCTATGAGGCATTGAAGGTCAGGGGGTATTGGTGGGGCATGCTTACAGTACCTGTAACGGCCTCCTCCTCTTCCGCTTTAGGTGGAGGGGATAGGAATCAGGGCTTTAGAAATAAGAGAGGTTACCTTGGATGACCGATGATGAATAAGGGTTTTAGTGGTCACTTGCCTTTATTAAAGGGGAGGGGACAGTGCTTCGGGGTGCTGAATTAAAGGGAAGGGCAGTGGTGTAAAGTAATTAAGTAAAAATACTTGAAAGTATTACTTAAGTAGTTTTTGGAGGTATCTATACTTTATTATTTATACATTCTTAAAGAAAATAATGTAGTTTTTATTCCATACAGTTTCCCTTACACCCAAAAGTACTCGTTACATTTTGAATGCCTTAGCAGGACAATAAAATGGTCTAATTCCCACACTTCTAAAGAGAACATCCCTGGTCATCCCGACTGCCTCTGATCTGTTGGACTCACTAAACACATGCTTCGTTTCTAAATGATGTGTTGGAGTGTGCCCCTTGCTATCTATAAATAAAGAAAGAAAATGGTGCCATCTGGTTTGCTTAATACAAGGAATTTGAAATGATTTATACTTTTACTTTTGATACTTAAGTATATTTGAGAAATGTTATTTACTTTTGATACTTAAGTATATTTAAAACCAAATACTTTCAGACTTTTACTCAAGTAGGATTTTACTAGGTGACTTTCACTTCCGTCATTTGCTATTAAGGCATCTTTACTCAAGTATGACAATTGGGAACTTTTTCCATCACTAAGGTAGGACATATTGAGGGGATAGATATTGGTGTGACATGCATACCTGTGGTGGGTGGGGCCTCCTCCTTGTCTTGCTCCTCATGCCACTGCATGGTCCGGTGGTAGCTGAGCATCACCTCCCACAATGCCTTGCACAGGTCGCTCAGGCAGGGGACGTAGCTGTCTTGAGTGATGTGCTGTGGACCAGACGGGAGAGACACAAATTTAAGAGAGCGAGACACAGACAGCAAGACAAAGACAGACAGAGAGCCAGCCAGCTTGCCAGAGTGACAGACAGACCGAGGGGGACAGACAGAGAGAGGGGGACAGACAGAGAGAGGGGGACAGACAGAGAGAGAGGCACAGAGGGACAGACGGACAGGGACAGACATACGGGGACAGGCGGACAGAGGAACAGAGGGAGGGACAGAGAGACAGACAGACAGAAAGGAACAGACAGACAGAGACAGAGGGACAGACAGACGCACAGAGGGACAGACAGGGGAACAGAGGGAGGGACAGTGAGGCAGAGAGCGAGACAAAGAGACAGGGACAGACAGACACGGACAGACAGACAGAGACAGACAGAGGGACAGAGAGAGAGAGACAGACGCGAGGAACAGACAGAGAGGGAAGGACATACAGACAGAGAGGGACATACAGAGAAGGACAGACAGACAGAGGGGGACAGACAGACAGAGGGGGACAGACAGACAGAGGGGGACAGACAGACAGACAGACGGACAGAGGGACAGAGGGGGACAGACAGGGAAATAGAGAGTGACAGACAGACGCACAGAGGGACAGACAGGGGAACAGAAGGAGGGACAGTGAGGCAGAGAGCGAGCGAGACAGACAGACACACAGACAGACAGAGGGACACAGACAGACGAGGAGAGACACAGACAGACAGACAGACAGACAGAGGAAAGAGGGACAGACAGAGAGAGACAGAGGCGAGGGACAGAGAGACAGGGACAGACAGAGAGACAGGGACAGACAGGGACAGACAGAGAGACAGGGACAGACAGACAGAGAGACAGGGACAGACACACAGAGGGACAGACAGAGGGACAGACAGAGGCGAGGGACAGACAGAGAGGGACAGACAAGATAGACAGGGACAGACATACAGAGACAGGGACAGACAGACAGGGACAGACACACAGAGGGACAGACATAGCAACAGAGGGACAGCGAGAGAGAGACAGACAGAGGGACAGAGACAGAGAGAGAGACAGGGACAGACGGAAAGACATAGGAACAGAGAGAGACAGACAGACAGACAGACAGCCGTAGGAACAGAGGGACAGACAGACAGGGACAGACAGGCAGATGGACAGACAGAGGGACAAACAGTTAGATACACTTCCTGTGTTTTTTTTCCCTGTGAGGTCACGGTGAAGAAATGATGTGGTGTTACAGGAAGGCCAGACGTCCATCATCAGTCCAGCACCTAAAGATACGTATTTCCACCACCATTACTCTGGAGCTGTTTCTGAACACTGGATTTGGAGTGGAGACTAAGTGTGGGTTTGAGCGAGGAGGACGAACAGTCCCTCTAAAAGTAAATAGCCACTCCATTCTACTTCTACAGTCCAAATAACAGTATTTAAAAAGCATTTTGGCAGAAATATATTGATGTCCGGCAGAAACACTCCTATTCTCTGTCCATACTGTTAAGCCGGATTTCAAGGTTATACATTCCAAATGGTTCCCTATCCACTATAGGCCCTGATCAAAAGTAATGCACTATATAGGGAATGGGCCTTCTAGGTGTCATTCAAAGACTCACATTCTGAAGAAATCCCATCTCAGTGTCCAGAGACGGACTTCCTTTAAATCAGTCAATACCATCATGAACACACCTCAATAAAGACAACGACGGAACAGCTGACTGTCGTGGCAGAAGATAAAATGGGGATGGGGCTGTATGTGTTGCGGTACGGCTGATACCAGCAAGACAGACGCTGATCTTCAAACGGTCTTGCAGCCAGAGAGTCAGAACAGTGTACGCGCGCGTGACTGACCCACAGACACAAACAGCTCAGTAATGAGCCTGAAACCATGACAACGACCACAATGTCTAACACTAATGAATTCCCTGTGTCTGACTGACTGAACGTAAACAAAAACGACATTTCCATAAATGTATGTCTATTGCACATAGACCTTTATTAGGCCCTTCAAAACATTCCCCGCCTCTTGTGGGACATTTTCAGGCACAACACAATGTACTAGTACTTTACACATTGGCCTATGTAAATGGTGTGGAGGGATGGAGAGACTGCAGTTCTAATTGCGCATATCAAAATATTGTTGATTATGTACACTACAAGTCAAAACGTTTGGACACAACTACTCATTCAAGGGTTTTTCTTTATTTTTACTATTTTCTACCTTGTAGAATAATAGTGAAGACATCAAAACTATGAAATAACACATATGGAATCATGAAGTAACCAAAAAAGTGCTAAACAAAATCTAAATATATTTTATATTTGAGATTCTTCAAAGTAGCCACCCTTTGCCTTGATGACAGCTTTGCACACTCTTGGCATTCTCTCAACCAGCTTCATGAGGTAGTCACCTGGAATGCATTTCAATTAACAGGTGTGCCTTTTTATCTTCTTTGGGATAGGGGGCAGTATTTTCACGGCCGGATAAAAAACATACCCGATTTAATCTGGTTACTACTCCTGCCCAGAAACTAGAATATGCATATAATTTGTAGATTTGGATAGAAAACAGTAAGTGTTTTCTATACAGTAAGTGCCCTGTCTGACAATTTGTTGTCCTTCTGTTGCATCTCTATCGACATTACAGCATCTGTGCTGTAACGTGACACTTTCTAAGGCTTCCATTGGCTCTCTAAAGCCGCCAGAAAGTGGAATGGGGTGTCTGCTGTCTCTGGGCAAAGTATAGGAGCAGAGTTTGTAAGTGGTCAGCCTGGGGACAGTGAGACTGGAGATGCGCGGTCACGAGAACTCGCCATGTTTTTCTTTCAGTCTTTGAATGAATACAACATTGCCCGGTTGGAATATTATCACCAAAAAAAATTGCATAAAAATTGATTTTAAACAGCGTTTGACATGCTTCTAAGTACGGTAATGGAATTTGTTGAAATTTGTCAAGAAATGCGCTTGCGCGTTACCCTTCGGATAGTGACCTGAACGCACGAACAAAACGGAGGTATTTGGATATAACTATGGATTATTTGGAACCAAAACAACATTTGTTGTTGAAGTAGAAGTCCTGGGAGTGCATTCTGACGAAGAACAGCAAAGGTAATCCAATTTTTCTAATAGTAATTCTGAGATTAGGTGACCCCGAAGTTGGCGGATGTCAAAATAGCTAGCCGTGATGGCCGAGCTATGTACTCAGAATATTGCAAAATGTGCTTTCGCCAAAAAGCTATTTTAAAATCGGACACCGCGATTGCATAAAGGAGTTCTGTATCTATAATTCTTAAAATAATTGTTATGCATTTTGTCAACGTTTATCATGAGTAATTTAGTAAATTCACCGGAAGTTTTCGGTGGGTATGCTAGTTCTGAACATCACATGCTAATGTAAAAGCTGTTTTTGGATATAAATATGAACTTGATTGAACAAAACATGCATGTATTGTATAACATAATGTCCTAGGAGTGCCATCTGATGAAGACCATCAAAGGTTAGTGCTGCATTTAGCTGTGGTTTGGGTTTATGTGACATATATGCTTGCTTGGAAAATGTACTCTATGTACTCTCCTAACATAATCTAATGTTTTGCTTTCGCTGTAAAGCCTTTTTGAAATCGGACAATGTGGTTAGATTAACGAGAGTCTTATCTTTAAAATGGTGTAAAATAGTTGATTGTTTGAGAAAATTGAATTGTGGTATTTTAGTTGGTTTTGTATTTCGCGCCGTGCGATGCCATTGGCTGTTGGCTAGGGGTTCCGCAGGCGGAACAGGGTTCCGCTAGCGGAACGTCTGTCCTCAACAGGTTAAAAGTTAATTTGTGGAATTTATTTTCTTCTTAACGCGTTTGAGCCCCAAAAAATAAAAAATATGTTTATTTTTTTAACTAGGCAAGTCATTTAAGAACAAATTCTTATTTACAATGACGGCCTAGGAACAGTGGGTTAACTGGTTCAGGGGCAGAACGACAGATTTTTACCTTGTCAGCTCGGGGATTCGATCTAGCAACCTTTCGGTTACTGGCCCAACGCTCTAACCACTAGGCTGCCTGCCGCCCCGCCAATCAGTTGTGTTGTGACAAGGTAGGGGTGGTATACAGAAGATAGCCTTACGTGGTAAAATTCCAAGTCCATATTATGGCAATAACAGCTAAAATAAGCAAAGAGAAACAACAGTCCTTCATTATTTTAAGACATGAAGGTCAGTCAATCGGGAAAATGCCAAGAACTTTGAAAGTGTCTTCAAGTGCAGTCGCAAAAACCATCAAGCGCTATGATGAAACTGGCTCTCATGAGGACCGCCACAGGAAAGGAAGACCCAGAGTTACCTCTGCTGCAGAGGATAAGTTCATTAGAGTTACCAGCCTCAGAAATTGCAGCCCAAATAAATGCTTCACAAAGTTCAAGTAACAGACACATCTCAACATCAACTGTTCAGAGGAGACTGCGTGAATCAGGCCTTTATGGTCGAATTGCTGCAAAGAAACCACTACTAAAGGACACCAACGATAAGAAGAGACTTGCTTGGGCCAAGAAACACGAGCAATGGACATCTGTCCTTTGGTTTGAGTCCAAATAGTAAAGATAAAGAAAAACCCTTGAATGAGTAGGTGTGTCCAAACAGTTGACTGGTGCTGTATATATTATACAGAAGTCATGATGACAGTTGGAGCATTTTTGGGGTTTCTCAACTTCATTCAAGACAGGTAAAAATTAAAAACAGCACTCTATGGAAAGGGCAAATGAGTGGAGTTAGGATTTGGCCAACCTCCACAGACTCCAGCATCGTTTAACTCTCTACGGCTGGCGTTAGAGGCATGCCCCGTCAAACCCTGCGGTGCACAGAACTCTGAGGCTACATACCACATGGCCTGACACAGACCAAGGGCATTTCTAGAGACATGGTTTTCAACACCATCAGAGACTAAAGATTCATCATTGCATTCTGAAAAGGTTCTGGAGACAGCAGAGCTTGTTCTCACCGGAAGCCCAGATGCCATTTGTTTTAAACATAGCACGTGTGTGTGTGCAAGCGCCTATGCGCGCGTGTGTGTGTGTGTGTGTGTGAGACCTGTTCCCTCTACCAAGCAGGTGTAAATTACCGACAGTGAGCCACGAACACCGGGGTTTCTGCGGGGGAAACGGTGCATAGCAACACGGACCACGGCTGTGGAAAAGCTAACAGAAGCGAAGGGTTCCAGAGCAATTTATGTATCACAGCCGTCTCTCTTTCCCCTCTCAGAGTTTACCGCCAGCCTGGAAATTAGAGGACGCCAGGGTTCAGGCTGCCAGAGCCCCTCGGCTGCCAAATGTTTTCTCCAAGCGCGCCTGGGTGAGACCTTTCAGGAGAAAATTCATGATCGCAAATAGCGAGTCGAGTGAATGATATCATTCAGTGACCTCCCGTCTGTAAAATAGCATGACATGGCATCACTAGTGCTGCATAGCTCCAATGCTAATGGGTAACAAGGATCGCTAGATTTAGAGTTGTAGTGGTTGTGATTAACATTGGCCAGTTCATGTGTATGAATGTTTATGGTTGTATTACACAAACATCACAATAAAGGAGCTTTCTTTCCCATGTGCTGTTCTTTATTTTTGCAATATCCACATGGTGCAAATTAAACGTCGCCATGCCACAGAGCCCACGGCAACCAGCATAAAAGAGTTACAGGAAAGAGGTTGGTTAAATGTCAAACATTTACAGAGAGCCTGAGGGGAACGTAATAGGAACATTCCAGAATAATAATACAACCTATTGTTTTAGTACCTTTTGCTGGGTGTGGTAGAAATGAATCATCAAGCTCAGTCTGGAGAGAGAACACTAGCACTTAGCGACTCAAAAGTAGAGCACTCTATAGGGCAGTGGTTCCCAACTCCAGTCCTCCAGTACTCCCAACAGCACATATTTGTGTTGTACCCCTGGACAAACTCACATGATTCAACTTGTCAAGGGCTTGATGATTAGTTGACAAGTAGAATCAGGTGTGCTTGTCCGGGGCCACAACAAAAATATGTATTGTAGCTTTTCCACAGCCATAGGGATTAGGGTGGCATTTAGGATGCACTCCTATAGTACTTCCCCCACGTCAGGATACTCATTAGTCATGAGTTACTCAGTTAGTAAAACACCTCACATTAACATTCAACAACAGTCACTGGAACAATTAGCGTAGTTAAGCACATTCAGACAAGGCTGCTAAACTGTAGTCCTCCTGAAGTGTAGAATAAACACACCTAAAAACATTATCACCCTGAATCTCCTCAAATACCACCTGGAATTCTTCAGATTGGAAAATGATTTTCGGATTGACACAGACACTGGTTTCATGGGAAAAACGGTCACATAACTATGTCTCACACATTGACTTTAAAAGTCACCTGTACAGTATAAAACAACCCCTGGCCTGGTTTCCTCTACCCATATAACCCATGGTGTATTCATTTGCGCACACTGTAGAAAAACGTTTTTCATTGAAAACAAGCATTTTTTTATTGGACTAGTTTAATTAAGTTAGCTCCTACCGTTTCCGTTTACAAGCCCAGTATGGCATCATAGGATGCAATCAGTCAGCGTTATCGCTGTCTGTGCCCTCAGGAGTCTAATGGAGGAACAGGACCAGCAGCCTGAAACCATCACACCTTTCTTCTCACACACACACTGCTGATTGCAAAATCCATTTCATCTCAGCCCCTCCCACGTCTTTCTAATACCACCGTAACAAGTCACTGATGCATCAAGCATTCCTTTACTGTGGGATGTGATGAGAATGTTGCCATTATTGGGGAGTATCATGGGTAAATGCAAGGACAATGCAATATTCCAGTGTAAATTGCCTCCCTTTCCCATCCAACCCCAGTGGCTACCTGTGAACAGTGATAAATTAGTGATCCACATCCAAGCGGACAATCAATGGTCCAGCCCTGCCATTTGATGGTGATGCTCTCCTGCTACGGTAGGATATATCACACCACGTTGCCAGGCAACTGGGACTAATTGGCAGGAGAAGGGGGCCGTAGGGGCTCTGTGATCTATAGTAGGTCTGATGAGAAGAAATCACCTCCCTGGCTTCTTCAGGGGGCACGGCCTGACCCCTTCCAAGCCCCCCCCAGGGGGTTACCCTCAGCCGAGCAAGTGCCAGGGGGACACAGGGACACACACAGACTCTACTCCTGCTCAGGGTAAGGTCACAGAGTGTTTTATCTCTGATCAAAGTGACTCCTCAACCCCTCCATAGGGCAGGTTGGATCTCAGACTTCAGAGGGTTTGATGCATGGAGAGGCATCCCCAATCACTCCATAGGATACATAGTGGATCTATTTTAGGAAAAAGTTTTTTTAATGGATGCTTGCAGTGTATATCTACGCTCAGCAGCATAGGGACTCTTCTGACAGAGAGCTGCGTAGGGGTGGGCGGGACATGGTTTTTAGCCAATACACTTCCATTTTCAGATGTAATCCTAGTGCTTTCCCCAAAACTGCACGGGATTAAAAAAAACAGCACCCTGCCTGCTAGTCAGCAATCTGCAGATCTGCCAAGCCAGAAAAGCACAACATGGTGTCCTCCTCCTCCATCAAAGTGCAGCTAGACTCCTCAAGCAGTGGCAACACTGGCTAGCCACTACAACTTCCCACACCTCGGGAAAGGTACCATGATGGTTCACTCCGAAATCAAACTTTGTCAGAGTTTTCAGACCTGGAATGTGGACTAATGTTGAGATGATTTCACGTCCCAATACTGTGCGTGGCTTCAGGACAAGTCTCAACATCCTTGAGTGGCCCAGCCAGAGCCCAGAATTTAACCCGATCGAACATCTCTGAAGAGACCTGAAAATAGCTGTGCAGCGACGCTCCCCATCCAACCTGACAGAGCTTGAGAGGATCTGAAGTGAAGACTCGGAGAAACTCCCAAATACAGGTGTGCCAAGCTTGGAGCGTCATACCCAAGAAGACGAGGCTGTGATCGATCACTGCCAAAGGGGCGTCAACAAAGTACTGAGTAAAGGGTCTGAAAACTTATGTAAATGTGATCATTTCTTATTTTTAATACATTTGCAAAAATGTCTAAAAAACTGTTTGTTCTTTGTCATTATGGGGTATTGTGTGTAGATTGAGGAGGATAAACTATTTAATCAATTTTAGAATAAGGCTGTAATGTAACAAAATGTGGAAAAAGTTCAGTAGTCTGAATACTTTCTGAATGCACTGGCGGGTGGCTGAGCTTAATGTTATTTGATTATGCAGACAATCTGGAATTCTGAAGTAACGCTTCTGATAAAAACTAAAAAACAAATAAGTCGTCAACCCTCAACCACCAGGAAAGACCCGCATGCATGTTGATGTTTGTTCTGTATGTGCATTTAAGGGCAAGGCGTGCTGCTCTGCTCTGCTTTGATACCTTCAAACTCAATGCCTCTGTGCTTGACATCATGGGAAAATCAAAAGAAATCAGCCAAGACCTCAGAATTTTTTTTGTAGACCTCCACAAGTCTGGTTCATTCTTGGGAGCAATTTCCAAACGCCTGAAGGTACCATGTTCATCTGTACAAACAATAGTACGCAAGTATAAACACCATGGGTCCACGCAGCCGTCATACCGCTCAGGAAGGAGACGCGTTCTGTCTCCTAGAGATGAACGTACTCTGGTGCGAAAAGTGCAAATCAATCCCAGAACAACAGCAAAGGACCTTGTGAAGATGCTGGAGGAAACAGGTCCAAAAGTATCTATATCCACAGTAAAACGAGTCCTATATTGACATAACCTAAAAGGCCGCTCAGCACGGAAGAAGCCACTGCTCCAAAGCCGCCATAAAAAAGCCAGACTACGGTTTGCAACTGCACATGGGGACAAACATCGTACTTTTTGGAGAAATGTCCTCTGGTCTGATGAAACAAAAATAGAACTGTTTGGCCATAATGACAATCGTTATGTTTGGAGGAAAAAGAGAGACGCTTGCAAGCTGAAGAACACCATCCCAACCGTGAAGCACATGGGTGGCAGCATCATGTTGTGGGGGTGCTTTGCTGGAGGAGGGACAGGTGCACTTCACAAAATAGATGTCATCATGAGGAAGGGAAATTATGTGGATATATTGAAGCAACATCTCAAGACATCAGTCAGGAAGTTAAAGCTTGGTCACAAATGGGTCTTCCAAATGGACAATGACCCCAAGCATACTTCCAAAGTTGTGGCAAAATGGCTTATGGACAACAAAGTCAAGGTATTGGAGTGGCCATCACAAAGTCCTGACCTCAATCCTATAGAACATTTGCAAGGAGGCTTACAAACCTGACTCAGTTTACCAGCTCTGTCAGGAGGAATGGGCCAAAATTCACCCAACTTATTGTGGGAAGCTTGTGGAAGGTTACCGGAAACGTTTGACCCAAGTTAAACAATTTAAAGGCAATGCTACCAAATACTAATTTAGTGTATGTAAACTTCTGTCCCACTGGGAATGTGATGAAAGAAATAAAAGCTGAAATAAATAATTATCTCTACTATTATTCTGACATTTCACATTCTTAAAATAAAGTGGTGATCCGAACTGACCTATGACAGGGAATCTTTACTAGGATTAAATGTCAGGAATTGAGAAAAACTGAGTTTAAATGCATTTGGCTAAGGTGTATTTAAACTTCCGACTTCAACTGTATGTACTGAGCTTGTCTGATGCTTTAAGCACGCTGTTTGATAAAGAAAATAAGATACAAATGACTCAAGAAGGAGCCAGAGATCAAGATAACCTAACCAGAAGGGAAAAATACTGTTCCCGACCCCCCTCCTCCCGCTGCTGCTTCTGCTGCCTTCACAGATTCTGTCGTTACGCTCCTCAAGTTGCCAGTAATAGGATACTCCAGGGGTCGGCAAATTTTTTCATTTGGAGTGTCAATTTGTTACCATTTCTACCGATCTGCGTGTCAGTTATGATTTTCATGGAACAGTTTCATTGAATTGATTATAGTCTTTGTATCTCCAAATCATTGTCATGAGGTTAATCTAAATTCTATCTGAAAGAAAATGATAGAAATCTGAAAGTAACTTATATTGCAAACTATGTAAAAACAGCCTCGATAAACTCAACAAATAAAAACATGGCAGCCTGCAGGTAGAAAATATACTGAGAAAAATACTGTAAATATCCTATTAATCACATTGAAGACAGGCCATGCGTAGCCAATGGACTTGAAACATTGTATCAACTATAAACTATGTCTGGACTGAAGCTAGCACTAGAAAACTTGCAACATTGTATAAAATAGTATGGGCCTTCAGAGTTTCCTGTGCCAGTGAGCTCGGGACAGACACAGCTATGGGTGCAAGGGATAGGAAGTAATCAGGTCATTTATGTTTCCACTGGATCAGAGCATTACATTTTTCGAGTGGTTACCGAAAGGGATAGAGCTGGAAATATATTGAGGAACTATTGTCATTCTTAATATATTCTAAAAACAGACTTTGTTTACTTGCTCTTTGAAGTGAAGAAAAAAATACTTTGAGAAACTCCACAGCTCATTCGTGGCGGTGAGTTAAGACAATCAGAAATACTATCATCATCTCCAAATGGACAGAGCTACATTTGCACACAGGCCAGGTAGCCTAGGCCTACTTATATATGCGTAGGCCGAATCAGATGCACGTCCTTACTCAACATTGACAGGAGCACTCCAAACAAAATGTAGAAATTGCCAAAACTGATAAATGGAAAGAAATAAACTAAAATGTATTTCTCCCATATAGCATAAATTGTGAGCTCTGCAAACAACAACAATAAGAACACTAAATAACAATAATAATAATAAATTGAATGCATTAACATAATTTACCGTAACCAAACAAACACTGTAGATTACAAATTATGTGAATTAATGGTAAATGTAGGTTACTACTGGTGATATATGTAGTGGGGAATTGATAGACACTAACAATCAAAAGGCAAACAATTCACACAATGAAGTTATGAAACTATGAATGTGCACAAAATGGCGGGAGAGAGCGCATATTCTGGAGAGAGACGTACCTTGTGCATTCTAGCCACACTCGTTTTTTTAGGACCGTGACATCCCTGCAGCCTCCTAAATGGATTAGCCCACTGAGACAGGCGTGAATCAGACAAGTATCGTGTGCCACAAAAAAATATATACATATTTGAGACTGCTCAAAAAAAAATGATAATCTTGGTCGACCAACAGCCAATCAACCAAACAATCAACCAGTCGACTAAATGGGGTCAGCCCTAACACACTCCTTTAGGATTTGGTTAAAGATACAGCAAATAGGTCTGGCAATAAAGTCGCTACCATTCTCAGTAGTTTCCCAACAAGGTTGTCTACACCTGGTGGCTCATCATTATTGATGGATAACAATAGTTTTTCCACCTCTCCCACACTAACTTGACCAAATTCAAAACAACGATCATTCACTTTCAATATTAGATATTTTATACTAAAATATAATGCCTCAATGTTCAATACTGTCATTTCACTTCTGAGTTCTTCCACTTGTGAAATAGTCATTGAAATTATTGGCAATCCTTCACTTTCAATATTGGATCTTTTATACTAACATATGATGGCTCACTGTTGTTATAAATCACCCATCAACTTCAATAAACGATGGAGATGAACTGGGTTTTCTGCCCATATCATTTAAGGTACTCCAAAGTCTTTTTCCATTGTGTTTTATGTCATTTATCATGGTTTGGTAATAACATTTCTAGTTTTTCTGTTAAGTTTAGGTCACAACATTTCTCAATTTACAGTATGTCAACCAATCAGCTGAGCAGCCTGACTTGTTTAGCACCTGTTTCACATCATTTCTTTGAACCATACAATTATTCAATGAATCATCAATCCAGAGGGCTAACAGTTCTCCCAGCTAGTTTCTTAACAGGTGCACGCTTGTCAACAACTGACATGAATACTTTTACAAATACTTCCAGTGCCGCATCTGGATTCACTTCCTCATACACATTAGACCAACATAAAAAAAATGTACAAGTACCCTGAGAAAACATTTTGTATTATCTCTTATAAACAACTTTAGGCCCAACCTTTGGCTTTCCTTATTATTGCCACAATGTTATGGTCATTACAGCCAATGGGAACTGATATTACTTTGGAGCAAAGCTCTGTAGCATTAGTGAAGATATGATCAGTACAAGTGGATGTCACAGTTCCAACACTATTGGTATACACTCTAGTTGGTTCAGTCATAACCTGGGTCATGTTACAGGCATTAGTCACAGTTAGAAGGTTCCTCTTGAGAGGACAGCTAGTTGCTAACCAGCCAATGGTCAGGTCAACTAGAAAATACAACTCTTAACATCACACACACGATCAAGCATTGCACACATTATCCAAATACTGACAGTTAGCAGCACCCCAAAAGAAGAGGCTTCAGATGACAGATGGCAGGTGAACTTGCAACCACAACACCTCAACAATATTTGACATGAGACCCTCTCTAAGCTTTACAGGAATATGGTTCTGAACATATACTGCAACACCTCCCCTATAGGCATGATGAAATGTGTAGTCCTATTTGCCTTTGGAGCAGCAGAGTAAAGTTAGGACTGGAGCGACGTGTTACACTTGACAGGGTTTCTCTGGTGGCTGTCAGATCAAATTGTGAATCCACGGTTGTCTGGCAGAATGCTTAAAAAACACAATCATATATTCTGGAATAAGCCCTGAGGTGGGGAGCGCCCAAACCAGGCTAATGCACTGCAATAAATACCAGGATAGGTTGTTGAGAAAGCGATGTCGCTAAGACAGAAATACCTGCTGTGTCATTTGCCAAATGTGTCCTTCCCTGGCTGTCCCGAGACTGTCAAGGAGGGTACACTATTGAACATTATAGGGAGACCTTATATCATGCGCAGAGTGGGTGACCATATGTGGCAGCATGGCACAGCAGTAACGTCCAGTGTACCAATCATGTTATCCCAGCCCCTTTATCACTGTCAGCCACCATGCCTCTCATTCTCAGCTTTTACCATTGATTACAGTGGTCTCCTTCACACTACAGTAAGTATTTATGAGCATTGCCGCTCTTTCTCCCACATCTCTCTTCCTCTATCATGAGGAATTAAAAGTTCCCTCCAGTAACGTATAGGGAAATGTTCCTCAGACTTCATAGCCTACCTACCAGAGCACAATATCAACTCAGCCGGTGTTACCACGGTGATGAGTGTAGTGCAGACCTACTGTATCTGGCACATTCAAAAAAAAGATGAACTATTGAAAGCCTGGCTAACACTATTGTGGCGAGACCTATTTGGCATATAGAGGTTGAAATGTGGAAGTTATGAGCTGGAATGGGTGAGCTAACATACCATGCCAGAAGAAATCATCTCATATTAACTTAATGCCAAGGATGATTTGGGAGAGACAGTCTGTTTAATCTGAGATTAATTCATTACCATTTTCTGCAAAGAAATGATTTGAATGTCTTTATTTTAATTCAGAGGGAAAATCTACCTTTGATTCAGTTCTAGCACAAAGAAATATAAACTCAGAGTTCTATAGAAACTATAAATGAAAGGAAGTATATGAAACTTCCAGAAGTGACTCGAGGAAGCAAGAAATAAAACTCGACTTTGAGCGTCCAAGCCTGGAAATCTGGGATCCTTGATGCAAATGAAAGCAGACGTCCTTCATAAATGAGAGGTCACAACAAACAGACAGAGTTGTTTATTGATGCTGTTACACAAGAAGATAGACCTTTTCTTTCACAGCTGGGGGGAGACGAGGGGTTCTGTGTGTTCTCAGAAAGGAGCAGTTTCACTAAATAATGAAGAAAACACAAAACGCAGGGGAGAGAGAGAGAGAGAGACACTCAGCGTAGTTCATATACTTCAGTGGTGCCTCATATGAAAGCTGATATGAACGCTGAAAGGCCATGGAAGGTTCACCTCCACTATGGGTCTCACTAAAGAGCCAGTACTTCACATGAACAATGGACCATGTAAATAACTCACAGTGTCCAGTCAAAATGGTCATATTACACAATTAAGATACTGATTGTTATCAGTGAGTGAATCTTGGGGCGATAAAATGGTGATGTACTTTATGATGTAACCAACAAGAGATTATCCTTATGTGGCCTAACTGGTTTAGAGGTAATGAAGGTATAGGTTTGAATCTGGCCTACTGCGCTTTCATACAACCTCTGTCTTTCCCCACTGTCATCCCCTCTCACTATCTGTCCAATAAAAATCATACAATCTAAGAGTGTACCTTTCAGCTCTGCTGTGGCTCTGATGGATGCTCTGGTACTGATGGTCATTTGACAGTATGGTGTTGTTTGAGAGTATGTTAGTGCTGTAATCTTAATCTATTACAGTCAGAACAGTAAGTCAGGGACAGGGTTTGCATCCCCAACGGCACCCTATTCCCTTTATAGTGCCCTACTTTTGATCAAGGCCAATAGGGCTAAAAAAGTAGTTTATGTGGTACAATTTGGGACTCAGCCATGGGGTCCAGGACAGACACAGACAAAGAGAGAGACAGAGAGAGACAGAGAGAAAGAGAGAGAGAGAGAGAGAGAATGGTATGATGTACAATTCTTTCACAATATGATCAGACCTTTCTGCGAACCTCAGATCCCATGACTTGGTTCAAAGTTCAGGACAGTAGTGAGGGCGATTTACATACTGTCCTGTGTATATTTTATGACATACCCACACAGGGGAGGGACTCAAGGGAGTGAGTGGAATACCAGAGAGTGTGTCCCAAAGTACCAAACCTTTTGTCTCTTCTGAAGTTTTGTAGGCTTAGTACAAGACGACTGGTCACAAGACTCACCTAAATGTATAGCAGTCATCAATCCCCCCCAGAAAGACAAAACTTAATTAGCTTGAAAGAGAAAAACCTACAGCTGAAGTCAGAAGTTTACATACACCTTAGCCAAATACATTTAAACTCAGTTTTTCACAATTCCTGACATCTAATTCTAGTAAAAATTCCCTGTCTTAGGTCAGTTAGGATCACCACTTTATTTTAAGAACGTGATATGTCAGAATAATAGTAGAGAGAACGATTTATTTCAGCTTTTATTTCTTTCATCATATTCCCAGTGGGTCAGAAGTTTACATACACTCAATTAGTATTTGGTAGCATTGCCTTTAAATTGTTTAACTTGGGTGAAATGTTTCAGGTTGCCTTCCACAAGCTTCCCACAATAAGTTGGGTGAATTTTGGCCCATTCCTCCTGACAGAGCTGGTGTAACTGAGTCAGGTTTGTAGGCCTCCTTGCTCACACATGCTTTTTCAGTTCTGCCCATAAATGTTCTATAGGATTGAGGTCAGGGCTTTGTGATGGCCACTCCAATACCCTGACTTTGTTGTCCTTAAGCCATTTTGCCACAACTTTGGAAGTATGCTTGGGGTCATTGTCCATTTGGAAGACCCATTTGTGACCAAGCTTTAACTTCCTGACTGATGTCTTGAGATGTTGCTTCAATATATCCACATAATTTTCTCTCCTCATGATGCCATCTATTTTGTGAAGTGCACCAGTCCCTCCTGCAGCAAAGCACCCCCACAACATGATGCTGCCACCCCTGTGCTTCACGGTTGGCATGGTGTTCTTCGGCTTGCAAGCCTCCCCCTTTTTCCTTCAAACATAATGAGGTCATTATGGCCAAACAGTTCCATTTTTGTTTCATCAGACCAGAGGACATTTCTCCAAAAAGTACGATCTTTGTCCCCATGTGCATTGCAAACCGAAGTCTGGCTTTTTATGGCGGTTTTGGAGCAAGGGCTTCTTCCTTGCTGAGCGGCCTTTCAGGTTATGTCGATATAGGACTCGTTTTACTGTGGATATAGATACTTTTGTACCTGTTTCCTCTAGCATCTTCAAAAGGTCCTTTACTGTTGTTATGGGATTGATTTGCACTTTTCGCACCAAAGTACGTTCATCTCTAGGAGACAGAACGCGTCTCCTTCCTGAGCGGTATGATGGCTGCGTGGTCCCACGATGTTTATACTTGCGTACAATTGTTTGTACAGATGAACGTGGTACCTTCAGGTACCTTCACTCACCTTCAGGCATTTGGAAATTGCTTCCAAGGATGAACCAGACTTCTGGAGGTCTTGGCTGATTTCTTTTGATTTTCCCATGATGTCAAGCAAAGAGGCACTGTGTTTGAAGGTAGTTCTTGAAATACATCCACAGGTACTGGAGCCATGACATCATTTTGTGGAATTTTCCAAGCTGTTTAAAGGCACAGTCAACTTAGTGTATGTAAACTTCTGACCCACTGGAAATGTGATAGATTATTTCACTTATAATTCACTGTCTGTAAACAATTGTTGGAAACATTACTTGTGTCATGCACAAAGTAGATGTCCTAACCGACTTGCCAAAACTATAGTTTGTTAACAACAAATTTGTGGAGTGGCTGAAAAACAAGTTAATGACTCTAACCTAAGTGTATGTAAACCTCTGACTTCAACTGTATCTACTACTTCTTCTCTGTGTCGATTTTCAGCAGACTCGATGCTTTGTTGCGTAGTCCTTTCCCAGATCGGCGTAGGTACTACACATTTATCTCATACCCTCACATGTGTTTAGATAACGGTTGATCTACTTTATTACTGAATAAGCGCGAAACACTTAGAAGATGAAAGCACCAAAACATTTCTCACAAAGCAGCTTTCCTCTGTCCTCCCCTGTTCTTAAAGGAACACGGATAGTCTTTTTCCATTTTCTTTTAAAGCAGTGGAACTGCTGCCAAAGTTAAACAAAGATTATATCTTCCTTAAAACCTGTTTCCAGTCACTGAATGTGGAGCGATGGAGAGAGAGAGAACACCCTATCTGGCTTCATGTGTCATCAGAGGCACAGCCTGTCTGCGAGCTTCATCTTCATCAGGTTCGAGCTTCAGTGATAAACATACGCAAGGCTAGCTAGTGCATACTCTAGCTCTCCCTGTTTGGAGGCCAATCCATCATGCAGCCAAATGCTAACATGACACATCCCATCAATCCAAAGTTGGGGAGGACGAGTCGGTGCGTCTGAGAAATTGCCCATAATCAGCATACTGTGCTACTCTGTGCATCCAACTTCAGACTAAACTGGCGAGTCACTGCTAGACAGGCAAATTGGGGACATGGAGTGACATTTAAAGGTGATAGGTATGGCCCTTTCCGGTTCTTTTGTATCTTATGGTTCATAAGAGCATCGGAGAAATGACAATACCAATGACCACTATGTGAAACAAGCACGTCTTGCCGTCAAAACACCTCAGCTCAATGTCTCAGCAGCCTGTTCCAAGGTTGTGACTTGGAATCCGTTAATGAATCCCCACTCCCTTCCTACCCCGACTCCTCCTCTCCCTTCCTACCCCGACACCTCCTCTCCCTTCCTACCCCGACACCTCCTCTCCCTTCCTACCCCGACACCTCCTCTCCCTTCCTACCCCGACACCTCCTCTCCCTTCCTACCCCGACACCTCCTCTCCCTTCCTACCCCGACACCTCCTCTCCCTTCCTACCCCGACACCTCCTCTCCCTTCCTACCCCGACACCTCCTCTCCCTTCCTTCCCCGACACCTCCTCTCCCTTCCTTCCCCGACACCTCCTCTCCCTTCCTACCCCGACACCTCCTCTCCCTTCCTACCCCGACACCTCCTCTCCCTTCCTACCCGACACCTCCTCTCCCTTCCTACCCCGACACCTCCTCTCCCTTCCTACCCCGACACCTCCTCTCCCTTCCTTCCCCGACACCTCCTCTCCCTTCCTTCCCCGACACCTCCTCTCCCTTCCTTCCCGGAATCCTCCTCTCCTTTCCTTCCCGGAATCCTCCTCTCCCTTCCTTCCCGGAATCCTCCTCTCCTTTCCTTCCCGGAATCCTCCTCTCCTTTCCTTCCCGGAATACTCCTCTCCTTTCCTTCCCGGAGTCCTCCTCTCCCTTCCTACCCGGAATCCTTCTTTCCCTTCCTACCCGGAATCCTCCTCTCCCTTCCTACCCGGAATCCTTCTCTCAATACCTACCCGGAAACCTTCTCTCCCTGCCTACCCGGAATCCTTCTCTCCCTGCCTACCCGGAATCCTTCTCTCCCTGCCTACCCGGAATCCTTCTCTCCCTGCCTACCCGGAATCCTTCTCTCCCTGCCTACCCGGAATCCTTCTCTCCCTGCCTACCCGGAATCCTTCTCTCCCTGCCTACCCGGAATCCTTCTCTCCCTTCCTAGCCCGAATTGCTAAACATTACAGATTCCACAGGGCCTAACAGTTAACCAAATTATTCTGCTAAGTCATTAAGAACCCGGGAGGAGGAAAAGTTATTTCTACTTAGGAGACTCATCTAGAAGTTTTGTTTCCGTACTTGTCTTAGTGAGACAAACTTAAACTATGCAGTATAACTTGTACTCCTTGTAGATTAGAAGATAGAAGATAGTTTTAAAGAACATTGAATCAGAAGGAGGTTTCTGGCACGGGAGGGAATGATATTTAGATATTCTTTTCCTCAGAAACACCATTAATAAATGCCCTAGGCCTTCAACCTGCCTTGACTTTGCCTCCAACCCACATTTATGGTGTATCTCCCTATAGGAGTCCCAGTTCTCATACAAACCACAGCTGCTTCTATGCCATCTAGTGGCCAAGGTATTAAAAAAAACGACGCAGTGGGGAGTGACAGCGTCCGCTTCCATTGAGGGAAGTGACAGCATCAGCTTTCATTGAGCACATCTTCTCTTCTGTTTGATTCCCCCACGCAAATGTGTCAGCAGCCAGGTAATAAAAGGCTCAGGAAGAGAAGACCAACTCACTCTGTAGTATTGTGATGCATGGCCCTGCTGATTGCAGGCGCTTTATATGAGCATGCAAATGTGATTTGCGGGGTCTGGATACGACCGAGGCTCTGGGTCTGGGCAGAGAGAGAGAGGGAGCGTTTGGCCCAATAAAAGCACCACCACCGTCACTCAGGAACTACTTTTCAAAAGAGCCCATTCGTCGTCCACTTAAATAAGATGAATTATCTCACAGAAAAAGGTCTACGATTGAAAATGCCTCTTCCCGGACTGAGAAAATGAAAGTCTCATTCTCTTCATCTCTCTCTCTCTCCATCTCATTCAGGAGGATAGAGTGATAAGTGCCATCTCTCATGAAGACAGAAGGGCATTTTCTGCTTGGCTAGAGAACAATATGAGCGTTCAGGGAGTCGTGTGTCTGTCTGAGTGTTTATCAAGTTAACGGAGTAGCAGGGATTTCTACGGATGTGGCCTAATCCTTTGAGCTCTTTAATAAACAACAAAATATATAGTCATTCCTCAGTGGGCATCTAGCCAAGCTTATAAGATCTTCTCCAAGTCTGTACTCCACAGATTAAAGCTGTCTTTTTTAACTTCACCAGACATTGTACCAGACAGATGGCTCATTAAAGATACAGAATTAATGGTCACCTACATAATAGAGACAGACGTTTTCTTCCTGATCCCCTGAACGTCAAACGAGGATATCCTTTCATTGTGTTAATGGAACAAGACCAGGACAAACGCTGGCCCCAATCATAGCCTGGCCAGGTAGACACATGGTGATCAAAAACTCCTGGCCCTACACAAAATATAACACTTAAACCCTAGGTTGGCCATGCTAAGAAGACACAAACCCTAGGTAAGGTCACGGTTGGCCTTGCTAAGCAGACACAAACCCTAGGTAAGGTCTTGGTTGGCCTTGCTACCGTAAGACGACAGGAGAAGGTAGATCGCTAGCATCTTTACCGTGCAGAGGTCCTTGTACTGCATCTTCTGAAACTTGGTGTCGGCGTTGCCTGCGCAGAGCTCCACGTATCCCAGAACCACCTGGAACACAGTGTTGTGGATGGCCTGGGTGAAGTGCATGTGGAGCTGGTCCATGGCCGTCTATGGAGAGAGGAGACACAGGGACCTAGATTATTACGGGGGACGGATAGTGTCGTAAGACCTGTTTGAAGTGCAGTTGGAGATGTCCATGGCCGTCTATAGAGAAAGGAGACACAGTGAAACATTGTTATGTTGGGCAGATAGTGTCATGACATGGCGGTGTTATGGATGGTCTAGGTGAAGTACATGTGGAGCTGGTCCATGGCCTAACGAAATTCAATCATTAACGTTAAGAAAAAATCCCTCCACACAATTCAAATCACAGTGCAGTTACCACAAAACTACCACTAACAGGTTCCAATAATCATCATAAAGGGATCATTTTTTACAAATAGACCTACTTAACGCAACAATGCTGTTACGTTAGTAAGCGGGCATATGCATCTTTCAAATTATTTGCGACGGATATAAAGCGCGCCGCACGACATCAACGTTAACAGTTGGGGGGAAAAAAATCTCTGATTACAGAAATTGCAGTTGATATACAGCCATTGCCAACGGCCTACATGAGGTGCGAGGTCATTTCTAAATGAAGTGCTGAAAGAGCCATTTGAGCTGCGCCTTGCGCTACTAATAACAGGTCATTCAAATCAAATTGTATTTGTCACATGCGCCGAATACAACAGGTGTAGGTAGACCTTACAGTGAAATGCTTACTTAAGAAAATACCCCCCAAAAATAAGAGATAAGAACAACAAATAATTAAAGAGCAGCCGTAAATAACAATAGCGAGGCAAAATACATGGGGTACCGGTACAGAGTCAATGTGTGGGGGCACCGACGTCGAGGTAATTGAGGTAATATGTACATGCTACCGCTTGCTGTGCGTTAGCAGAGAGAACAGATTTTGACAAAATTCGAGCAAGGGTTGCCTTCCAGTGAGACATCAGAGATTGTAACATTCTCTGTTTCACGGAAACATGGCTCTCTCGAGATAAGTTGTCAGAATCGGTTCAGCCACCGGGCTTCTCCATGCATCGCACCGACAGAGATAAACCCCTCTCTGGGAAGAGGAAGGGCGGAGGTGTATGCTTCATGATTAACGACTTATGGTGTAATCATAACAACATACAGGAACTCAAGTCCTTCTGCTCACCCAACCTAGAATTCCTTACAATCAAATGCCGGCCATTTTAACTACCAAGAGAATTCTCATCAGTTATAGTCACAGCTGTGTACATTCCCCCTCAAGCAGACACCAAGACGGCCACCAAGGAACTTCACTGGACTATATGCAAACTGGAAGCAATATATCCTGAGGCTGCATTTAGTGTAGCTGGGGATTTTAACAAAGCAAATTTGAGAACAAGGCTACCTAAATTCTAATCAGCATATTGATTGCGCTATGCACAATACCCTTGACCACTGCTACTCTAACTTCCGATGCATCCCCCGCCATCCCTTCAGCAAATCCGACCACGACGACATCTTGCTCCTACCGTCTTATAGGCAAAAACTCAAACAGGATGTACCAGTGACGAGAACCATTCAACGCTGGTCCAACCAATTGGAAGCCACGCTTCAAGATTGTTTTGATCACACGGACTTAACTTCTTGGTGACAGGGGGCAGTATTTGGAAATTCAGATGAATAACGTGCCCAAATTAAACTGCCTTCTACTTGGGCCCAGAAGTTTGGATATGCATAGTATTAGTAGATATGGATAGAAAACACTCTGAAGTTTCTAAAACTGTTTGAATTATGTCTGTGAGTATAACAGAACTCATACAGCAGGCAAAAACCTGAGAAAAAAATCCAACCAGGAAGTGGTTTGTAGTTTTTCAAGTGATTGACTATACAAACTACAGTGTCTTTGGGGTCATTTTGCACTTCCTAAGGTTTCCATTAGATGTCAACAGTCTTTAGAACCTTGTTTCATGCTTCTACTGTTACTGGGGAGAGAATAAGAGCTGACTCAAGCCTGAGACCTATGAGTTGTTTACTGCGCTGTCACACAGGCGCGCCGTTCCTTCTTTTTCCTCTGTAATGAATACGCTATTGTCCGGTTGGAATATTATCGAAGATTTATGTTAAAAAGACTCTAAGGCTTGATTGTAAACATCGTTTGACATGTTTCTACGAACGGTAACGGAACTTTTTGACTTTTCGTCTCGGGTTTTGCGCTCGCGCATTATGCCTTTGGAATAGTGATCTGAATGAGCAAACAAAACGGAGGTATTTGGACATAAATATGGAGTTTATCGAACAAAACGAACATTTCGTGTGGAAGTGGGAGTCCTGGGAGTGCATTCCGACGAAGATCAGCAAAGGTAAGTGAAGATTTATAATACTATTTCTGAGTTTTGTTGACTCCAGAACTTGGCAGGTAACTGTATAGCTTGCTTTGATGGCTGAGCTCTGTACTCAGAATATTGAACAATGTACTTTCGCCGTAAAGCTATTTTGAAATCTGACAAAGCGGTTGCATTAAGGAGAAGTGTATCTATAATTCCTTCAATAACTGTTGTAAATTTGATCAACGTTTATGAGTATTTTTGTAAATTGATGTGCTCATTCACCGGAGGTTTTGGGAGGCCAAACATTTCTGAACATCACGCGCCAATGTAAAATGGGGTTTATGGATATAAATATGAACTTTATCGAACAAAACATACATGTATTGTGTAACATTGAGTCCTGGGAGTGTCATCTGATGAAGATCATCAAAGGTTAGAGATTCATTTTAGCTGTATTTCTGGTTTTTGTGACGCCTCTCCTTGCTTGGAAAATGGCTGTGTGGTTTTTCTTGTCTCGGCGCTGTCCTAACATAATCTAATGTTATGCTTTCGCAGTAAAGCCTTTTTGAAATCGGACACTGTGGTTGGATTAACGAGAAGTGTATCTTTAAAATGGGATATAATAGTTGTATGTTTGAGAAATTTGAATTATGAGATTTTTGTTGTTTTGAATTTGCCGCCCTGCTATTTCACTGGCTGTTGACTAGTGTGTCCCGCTGTTGACTAGCGTCCCACATGTCCCAGAGAGGTTAATATGTTCCGGTCAGCCTCAGAACAACATCGACGTATACACTGACTCGGTGAGTGTGTTTATAAAGAATTGCATTGGAGATGTTGTACCCACTGTGAATATTAAAACCTACTCTGACCAGAAACAGTGGATAAATGGTGGCATTCGCACAAAAATGAAAGCGCAATCCACCGGATTTAACCATGGAAAGAGGTCTGGGAATACGACGGAATATAAATAGTGTCGTTATTCCCTCCGCAAGGCAATCAAACAAATGAAATGCCAGTACAGGGACAAGGTAGAGTCGCAACTCAACGGCTCAGACGTATGTGGCAGGGTCTACAGGAAATCACAGACTACAAAAAGAAAACCAGCCACGTCATGGACACCGACAACACCCTTCCAGACAAACTAAAACCCTTTCTTTGCCTGCTTTGAGGATAGTACAGTGCCACCGTCGCAGCCCGCGGGTGGGGGGGTGGACGGGACTGCGCCCCCCCACCCCCTCTCCTTCTCTATGGCCAACGTGAGTAAAACATTTAAATGCGTTAACCCTCGCAAGGCGCTGGCCCAGACAGCATCCCTAGCCGCGTCCTCAGAGCATGCGCAGACCAGCTGGATGGTGTGTTTACGGACATATTCAATCGCTCCCTATCCCAGTCTGTTGTCCCCACATGCTTCAAGATGTCCCCTCCTCTCTTCTCCAGGCCATTTCCGGAGACCTTCTCCCCTACCTCACCTCGCTCATCAACTCATCCTTGACCGCTGGCTACGTCCCTTCCGTCTTCAAGAGAGCGAGAGTTGCACCCCTTCTGAAAAAACCTACACTCGATCCCTCCGATGTCAACAACTACAGACCAGTATCCCTTCTTTTCTCTCCAAAACTCTTGAACGTGCCGTCCTTGGCCAGCTCTCCTGCGATCTCTCTCAGAATGACCTTCTTGATCCTAATCAGTCAGGTTTCAAGACTGGGCATTCAACTGAGACTGCTCTTCTCTGTGTCACAGAGGCTCTCCGCACTGCTAAAGCTAACTCTCTCTCCTCTGCTCTCATCCTTCTAGACCTATCTGCTGCCTTTGATACTGTGAACCATCAGATCCTCCTCTCCACCCTCTCCGAGCTGGGCATCTCCGGCGCGGCCCACGCTTGGATTGCGTCCTACCTGACAGGTCGCTCCTACCAGGTGGCGTGGCGAGAATCTGTCTCCGCACCACGTGCTCTCACCACTGGTGTCCCCCAGGGCTCTGTTCTAGGCCCTCTCCTATTCTCGCTTTACACCAAGTTACTTGGCTCTGTCATATCCTCACATGGTCTCTCCTATCATTGCTATGCAGACGACACACAATTAATCTTCTCCTTTCCCCCTTCTGATAACCAGGTGGGGAATCGCATCTCTGCATGTCTGGCAGACATATCAGTGTGGATGACGGATCACCACCTCAAGCTGAACCTCGGCAAGACGGAGCTGCTCTTCCTCCCGGGGAAGGACTGCCCGTTCCATGATCTCGCCATCACGGTTGACAACTCCCTTGTGTCCTCCTCCCAGAGTGCTAAGAACCTTGGCGTGACCCTGGACAACACCCTGTCGTTCTCCACTAACATCAAGGCGGTGACCCGATCCTGTAGGTTCACGCTCTACAACATTCGCAGAGTATGACCCTGCCTCACACAGGAAGCGGCGCAGGTCCTAATCCAGGCACTTGTCATCTCCTGTCTGGATTACTGCAACTCGCTGTTGGCTGGGCTCCCTGCCTGTGCCATTAAACCCCTACAACTCATCCAGAACACCGCAGCCCGTCTGGTGTTCAACCTTCCCAAGTTCTCTCACGTCACCCCGCTCCTCCGCTCTCTCCACTGGCTTCCATTTGAAGCTCGCATCCGCTACAAGACCATGGTGCTTGCCTACGGAGCTGTGAGGGGAACGGCACCTCCGTACCTTCAGGCTCTGATCAGGCCCTACACCCAAACAAGGGCACTGCGTTCATCCACCTCTGGCCTGCTCGCCTCCCTACCTCTGAGGAAGCACAGTTCCCGCTCAGCCCAGTCAAAACTGTTCGCTGCTCTGGCACCCCAATGGTGGAACAAGCTCCCTCACGACGCCAGGACAGCGGAGTCAATCACCACCTTCCGGAGACACCTGAAACCCCACCTCTTTAAGGAATACCTGGGATAGGATAAAGTAATCCTTCTAACCCCCCCCTTAAAAGATTTAGATGCACTATTGTAAAGTGGTTGTTCGACTGGATATCATAAGGTGAATGCACCAATTTGTAAGTCGCTCTGGATAAGAGCGTCTGCTAAATGACTTAAATGTAAATGTAAATGTACCATTGTTCTTGTAAGAAAGAAGGCAAAGATAACTGAACGAAATGACTACCGCCCTGTAGCACTCACCTCTGTCATTATGAAGTGCTATGAGAGACTAGTCAAGGATCATATCACCTCCAACTTACCGGCCACCCTAGACCCACTTCAGTTTGCATACTGCCAACAGGTCCACAGACGATGCAATCGCCATCACACTGCACAATCCCATCTGGACAAAAGGAATACCTATGTAAGAATGTTGTTCATTGACTACAGCTCAGCATTCAACACCATAGTACCCTCCAAGCTCATCATCAAGCTGGAGGCCCTGGGTCTCAACCCTGCCCTGTGCAACTGGATCCTGGACTTTGCGACGAGCCGCCCCCAGGTGGTGAAGGTAGGCAACAACATCACTTCGCTGACCCTCAACACTGGGGCCCCACAAGGGTGCATGCTCAGCCCCCTCCTGTACTCCCTGTTCACCCACGACTGCGTGGCCATGCACGCCTTCAACTCAATCATCAAATTTGCAGACAACACAACAGTAGTGGGCTTGGATTACCAACAACGACTAGACAGCCTACAGGGAGGAGGTGAGGGCACTCGGAGTGTGGTTTCAGGAGAACAACCTCTCACTCAGCGTCAAAAAAACAAAGGAGATGATCGTGGACTTCAGGAAACAGCAGAGGGAGCACTCCCCTATCCACATTGAAGGGACAGCAGTGGAGAAGGTGGAAAGTTAACTTCCTCTGCATACACATCACAGACAAACTGAAATGGTCCACCCACACAGACAGTGTGGTGAAGAAGGCACAACAGCGCCTCTTCAACGTCAGGAGGCTGAATTTTTTTTGGCTTTTCACCCAAAACCTTGACAAACCTTTACAGATGCACAATCGAGAGCATCCTGTCGGGCTGTATCACAGCCTGGTACGGCAACTGCACCGCCCTCAACCCCAAGGCTCTCCAGAGGGTGGTGCGGTCTGCACAACGCATCCCTGGGGCAAACTATCTGCCCTCCAGGACACCCACACCACCCGATGTCACAGGAAGGCCAAAAAGATCAAAAGGACAACAACCACCCGAGCCACTGCATGTTCACCCTGCTACCATCCAGAAGGCGAGGTCAGTACAGGTGCATCAAACCTGGGAGCGAGAGACAGAAAAACAGCTTCTATCTCAAGGCCATCAGACTGCTAAACAGCAATCACTAACTCAGAGAGGCTGCTGCCTACATTGAGACCCAATCACTGGACACTTTAATAAATGGATCACTAGTCACTTTATACAATGCCACTCTAAATAATGCCACTTTAATAATGTTTACATATCTTACATTACTCATATCACATGTATATACTGTATACCATCTATTGCACCTTGCCTCTGCCGCTCGGCCATCACTCATCCATATATTTATATGTACATATTCTCATTCACCCCTTTAGATTTGTGTGTATTAGGTAGTTGTTGGGGAATTGTTAGATTACTTGTTAGATATTACTGCACAGTCGAACTAGAAGCACAAGCACTTGCATTAACATCTACTAACCATGTGTATGTGACAAATAACATTTGATATGATTTGATGTGCATTACTCTTGACCAGAGCCCTATACTTTAGACCAGGGCCTGGAGGTCAGCAATCTGCTGTGTACATAGATACAGTGAACATAGTGTGTGTAGTGTGTGTGTGTCACACGCCCCAACAAAGAGTGAAAGAGCCCTGAGCCAGTCAACAATAGGTATTTGAGTTTGAGAGCATGCACTACACTCACTACACTACTACCCTGCTGGCTTTTATCATTGTGGAGAACACAACCATTGTGATTGTGGATAGCCTACTCCAAAAAGCTCCTGATCTGCTGATGACGCAGTCTCTGGAGCCAAGGGCCACTCAGGTCTCATGGCTGATGATGTCAATCAAACAGATACGCCAATCATCACGTCAGCATGTTTTTGTTTCCTACATGAGTAGCTCTGTCAATAGGAGAAATATACAGGTCAATATAGCTGTCAAATATACAGGTCATGTAATGAGTTATTTACCTATTTGTCAACCAGGTAAACGAACAATTTGTAACAAGACAATCTCTATAGCTGTGTTAGAATACTCTTTCTAACCATACTATTTGTGACGTAAATTGAGTATGTAGTATGCTTATTGGCCATAGTATGGATATAGTTAGTATGCCAAACGTTCCCGGATGTTGTACTACATTCGGCAAAATACGAACTATACAAGCAGTGGACACTATTTCCGTGCTTTTAAGGCCAATAACGTAAATATTCCAAAAATGGACGTGGCTTCACAACATTTTCAGATTTGAAGAAAATGGTGGAAAATATGCAGCCGGAGTCTGACAAACGTGGATACAAAATGTTAGTACAAAAAGTAAATATTCATTGCTTTAACTAATTATGACAAATGTTAAGATCACGTTGAGCAATGTAATAAAAAAGTTATGACTTTTCAAACAAAGTATTTTACATGTTATGTTGGCTGACAATATATTAGCTACGCTAGCCTTACGAACTGCATAGCATATCATTATAGCAGTTGCTTGTATGTACTGGTATGTTAGCTAGCTACCTAACGTTTGTTGGCTACCAATACATCGAAATTGCCCGTATATTAACTAGCTATATTTTATCTAACCAACTACCCAACGTTTAATGACTTGATCATTTGTCATTCTTAGCTTAGCTAAGTGGTAGAACCGTTGTGCATTCTCAGTGAACATTGTTAATTAAGTTGTAAGACGTCTAAACTAGTCATTTGTTATGCTAACAAGCTAGCAAGAAGTTTCATAGCAACAGCATCAACTTCTGGTAGACAGGCGACGCGCTAGTACACTCAACTGAAAGGATACCGTTCGTTTACAGTATACTAAAATTAACTAATAGTATATACTCATCAAGTATGTAGTATACAGTAAGTTAATATGGGTATTCGAACAAAGCTTATGTCTTCTCTAACTAACACCTATCATTTACCACTACACTAAAAGCGCACTGTGCAGAAAAGTTGATAAATAGACATTTACATGACATTTTAGTCATTTAGCAGACGCTCTTACCCAGAGCAACTTACAGGAGCAAAAGGGGTTAAGTGTCTTGCTCAAGGGCACATCAACAGATGTTTCACCTAGTCGGCTCGGGGATTCGAACCAGCGACCTTAAGCTTACTGGCCCAACACTCAACCGCTAGGTGAGCCTCCTGCCTTAGTGAGTAAAAGTGATGAATTTGCCTGGAAGGAAGCAGTGGAAACTTTTCTGGTGATGTCTGGCTCATTTTCGCTGTGAAGTGGGGTGTGAGTGTGTGTGAGAGAGACTGACAGTTGATAAAAGCTGACTCATCTCAGCCCTCACACACCATCCATCTCAGTAGAGTAACACTGACACACGTGTAAAAATACAGACACCCACATAACACACCAACCCACTCTTTAATGAAAGTTCACACACACGAGCGCACGCACAACACAGAAAAACAAGCATCCACAAAAAACAGAGGTACACAAAGCGCTCTCTCACTCTCGCTCTCCAGCGACGGATGGACACGGAGGCTGACAGACATCATTTGACACCACAATGCACTGCCACATCTCCCGGGTTGTTTTTTGGTAGCAGTTCTAACTCCTGACAGTCCCCTGAACAAAGCAATACAATCAATCTTTGGGATGGTGACAGCTTATCGCAAACTGTCTACGCGATTGTGGGCTTCCGTCATCCCAAGATCAATCCCATGGAAAAGGGGGATGTTTCCCCATCTCGCTCGTGCGTGTGTGTGGTGGAAAGCTTTACCAGTGACAGATCTGTGATTTGCTGGTAGTATTGGGGGGGAAAGACGGTGTAAAAAAAACACCGGTATGAATCATCACCTCTGATCAACACCACGGAGAGAGAGATGGAGGGAGAAACAGGGAGAACAACAGAGGGAAGGGGGAGGAAAGGGGGATACAAAAACAGGCGTCAACCCAGGAATGAATCATCTCACCACATCAGAGGGAGAGACGTAAGGTCAGACAGGTAGGTAGAGAGACAGACAGAGAAAGAGAGATCGAGAACAATACAGAAGGAAGAGGGAGAAAAAGGGGGGAATGGCTGACAAAAGGATCAGGAAGGAAGCCGACAGAGCAGAGATGTTGCTAGAGGTCTCTCACCTGGGTCTTTTCCAGGAGGGTGTACGCCAGCTGAACTCTGGTGTAGTGGGAGACGTCAAAGTGCTTGCAGGTTTTAGACAAGGCCACATCCAGCTGCTCCTGTTGGGTGGGTAGAGGGGAAGGAGGGGATGGAGGAGGGATACGGTCATGAATCAGATCCTAGGGCCAAGAGAATTAGCAACAGCTGCCATAATGGAGGGCTGAGGCTGCTGTCTTTAAAGGCTGAGTGCTAAATGGCACATTATTCCCTATATAGTGCACTACTATATAGGGCTCTGGTCAAAAGTAGTGCACTCTGTAGGGAATTGGGTTCCATTTGGGACACAGCCTACGTGTCTGTCAGAGAGAGCAAGGGAGAGCCATGTTGCTGGAGGGGAAGAGAGATACACACACAGCCTCCTCAAGGTCAAAGAAGTACCACCATTAACATTAAACAGAGCTGCTGCGTGAGAGAAATACAGTGGCAGGTGGCCTCCCGAGTGGCGCAGTGGTCTAAGGCACTGCATCGCAGTGCTAGCTGTGCCACTAGAGATTCTGGGTTTGAGTCCAGGCTCTGTCGCAACCAGGAGACCCATGAAGCGGTGCACAAATGGCCCAGTGTCATCCGGGTTAGGGGAAGGTTTGGCCGGCAGGGATGTCCTTGTCCTATCACGCACTAGCGACTCCTGTGGCGGTGTTTCCTTCGACACATTGGTGCTTCCGGGTTGGATGGGCATTGTGTCAAGAAGCAGTGCGGCTTGGTTGGGTCGTGTTTCAGAGGACGCATGGCTCTCGACCTTCACCTCTCCCGAGTCTGTACGGGAGTTGCAGCGATGAGACAAGACTGAAACTACTACCAATTGGATACCACGAAATTCCTTCTTTTTTTTAAACAGGGTGGGAGGGTGGGTGTCGAATTAGACAACATTTTGTTTACAGCAGAAGATGGAGTTACTGTAGTTCTGGCTAAGAATGGAAAGCATAGAAATTGTGCTTCGAAGTTATATCACACCATGGCAGTTTTATTTGAGAAAGCAAAGTACAGTACATTCTACAAATGTTATTAATTTTATATGAAAATACTGTAGATTTTATCATTTTTTCCCTACCAAATACTTTAATTATGAATATGTATGCACATGAACATACAAATTGCTTCATTCAGATTTCTGCATTGCATTTCCATAGACACCTGCGCTTTTTGGTAGAGAAAACAGGATTAAAGAGCATGATGAGAAAACGTGTTGCAGATTCACCGAAGCTAGCAGGAAGGGCTTCACGCCAGACTGGCCACCTCCCAATTACATCTCTCCAGCAGTACCCGCCATCCACCATCCGACCACCAGAGACACACAGCGGATCAGTTTAGAGACCAAGACACCGCTTTCTGTGGTGGGGGTGGTGTGTGTCACACATTCACATGGCATCCAGGTAATGAACCTCCCGAAGCGTGGATGTGGGAATGGCTTTTTAAATATGTCAATATGTAGCAGGAAAAACAGAAAACTGTCAATGTCAAGACAAAACACTATGTCTCTCTTTTAACTGTAGGCTTTTAAACAATTACAAGGAGGGTGATGTTCATATTTAATATGTTTAGTATCAAACAACCTTTGAGATGTATGATAAATCGCAGTGTTCTTAACCAATAGAAATAGTTAGAAAACCTATGTGCAGCTAACAAGCACCGGAGACCATGGTTCAATCCCCGTCTCTAGCCATGCTCCTGTCTCCATATCCCCGTCTCTAGCCATGCTCCTGTATCCATATCCCCGTCTCTAGCCATGCTGCTGTCTCTCCATATCCCCGTCTCTAGCCATGCTCCTGTCTCTCCATATCCCCATCTCTAGCCATGCTCCTGTCTCTCCATATCCGTCTCTAGCCATGCTCCTGTCTCCATCTCTCTATATCCCCATCTGGTTCTCAACGGGCTTCATAAAAGAGTCAATCCCCGTCTCTAGCCATGCTCCTGTCTCTCCATATCCGTCTCTAGCCATGCTCCTGTCTCCATATCCCCGTCTCTAGCCATGCTCCTGTCTCCATATCCCCGTCTCTAGCCATGCTCCTGTCTCTCCATATCCCCGTCTCTAGCCATGCTCCTGTCTCTCCATATCCCCGTCTCTAGCCATGCTCCTGTCTCTCCATATCCCCGTCTCTAGCCATGCTCCTGTCTCCATATCCCCGTCTCTAGCCATGCTCCTGTCTCCATATCCCCGTCTCTAGCCATGCTCCTGTGTCTCCATATCCCCGTCTCTAGCCATGCTCCTGTCTCTCCATATCCCCATCTCTAGCCATGCTCCTGTGTCTCCATATCCCCGTCTCTAGCCATGCTCCTGTCTCCATATCCCCGTCTCTAGCCATGCTCCTGTCTCCATATCACTGTCTCTAGCCATGCTCCTGTCTCTCCATATCCACGTCTCTAGCCATGCTCCTGTCTCCATATCCCCGTCTCTAGCCATGCTCCTGTCTCTCCATATCCCCATCTCTAGCCATGCTCCTGTGTCTCCATATCCCCGTCTCTAGCCATGCTCCTGTGTCTCCATATCCCCGTCTCTAGCCATGCTCCTGTGTCTCCATATCCCCGTCTCTAGCCATGCTCCTGTGTCTCCATATCCCCGTCTCTAGCCATGTTCCTGTCTCTCCATATCCCCGTCTCTAGCCATGCTCCTGTGTCTCCATATCCCCGTCTCTAGCCATGCTCCTGTCTCTCCATATCCCCGTCTCTAGCCATGCTCCTGTCTCTCCATATCCCCGTCTCTAGCCATGCTCCTGTCTCTCCATATCCCCGTCTCTAGCCATGCTCCTGTCTCTCCATATCCCCGTCTCTAGCCATGCTCCTGTCTCTCCATATCCCCGTCTCTAGCCATGCTCCTGTCTCTCCATATCCCCGTCTCTAGCCATGCTCCTGTGTCTCCATATCCCCGTCTCTAGCCATGCTCCTGTGTCTCCATATCCCCGTCTCTAGCCATGCTCCTGTCTCCATATCCCCGTCTCTAGCCATGCTCCTGTCTCCATATCCCCGTCTCTAGCCATGCTCCTGTCTCCATATCACTGTCTCTAGCCATGCTCCTGTCTCTCCATATCCACGTCTCTAGCCATGCTCCTGTCTCCATATCCCCGTCTCTAGCCATGCTCCTGTCTCTCCATATCCCCATCTCTAGCCATGCTCCTGTGTCTCCATATCCCCGTCTCTAGCCATGCTCCTGTCTCTCCATATCCCCGTCTCTAGCCATGCTCCTGTGTCTCCATATCCCCGTCTCTAGCCATGTTCCTGTCTCTCCATATCCCCGTCTCTAGCCATGCTCCTGTGTCTCCATATCCCCGTCTCTAGCCATGCTCCTGTCTCTCCATATCCCCGTCTCTAGCCATGCTCCTGTGTCTCCATATCCCCGTCTCTAGCCATGCTCCTGTCTCTCCATATCCCCGTCTCTAGCCATGCTCCTGTGTCTCCATATCCCCGTCTCTAGCCATGCTCCTGTCTCTCCATATCCCCGTCTCTAGCCATGCTCCTGTCTCTCCATATCCCCGTCTCTAGCCATGCTCCTGTCTCTCCATATCTCTATATCCCCATCTGGTTCTCAACGGTCTTAATAAAAGTGTAACACTAAAAGGTAGAGTGGATTTCCTCTCTTTTTAAAAGAAAAAGAAGAAAGGGCAAAAAAGCTCCTCCGTACCTCTATTTGCTCCAGAGTGTCTTGTAGCTTGGAATTCAACTCACTGTGAAGGAAAGGACATTGTTAGGTCAGTTACCTGCTGATCACCTAGACACGAGACAAGGCTTCAATTGGCCTCCATCAGTGACCTAGAACTCTAAGGTACCACTCATCCTGACCTGCAGAAAGACGTCGTCACCATACTTTAACACACAGAGACAGGAAAAAAGCCATTGTCCGTTTTGTACAAAGCAACACGGTATTTCACAAATGGTGTTTCCTAACCCGTTTCCCTAGTGAACAGCAACACCTTGAACAACTGCGTGTCGTTGTACTCTAAGTGCTTGACTTTCTCAGTTTGATTTGCCATTTCTGATACAAAGAACATTGTGCAGAATGCTTGATCTAGTCTTTATAGGTTGTTGTCTGGCAGTTGTTTCAAAGTCTTAGTTGATTAGAGGACCGTGCTGGCAACATCAAAGCACAAACTGAATATACTGTACACTGAGTGTACAAAACATAAGGAACCCCTGCTCTTTCCATGACAAAGACTGGACCAGGTGAATCCGGGTGAAAGCTATGAACCCTTATTGATGTGACCTGTTAAATCCACTTCAATCAAATGTTATTTGTCACATGCGCCGAATACAACAAGTGCAGACTTTACAGTGAAATGCTTACTTACGAGCACTTTCCCAACAATGCAGTTAAAAGTATGAAAATTAACAAATAGATAAAAATAAAATAGTAACACAATAAAACACAGAGTCTATATACAGGCTATATACAAGGACTACCGGTAGGACTACCAGTACCGAGTCAGTGTACTGGGGTGATTGATTGAGGTATGTACAAGTACATTTGAAGTCGGAAGTTTACATACACTAAGGTTGGAGTCATTAAAACTTATTTTTCAACCACTCCACAAATTTAGTGTTAAACTATAGTTTTGGCAAGTCGGTGAGGACATCTACTTTGTGCATGACACAAGTAATGTTTCTAACAATTGTTTACAGACAGATTATTTTACTTTACATACACTAAGTTGACTGTGCCTTTAAACAGCTTGGAAAAGTCCAGAAAATGATGTCATGGCTTTAGAAGCTTCTGATAGGCTAATTGACATCATTTGAGTCAATTGGAGGTGTACACATGTGGATGTATTTCAAGGCCTTCCTTCAAACTCAGTGCCTCTTTGCTTGACATGGTTAAATCAAAAGAAATCAGCCAAGACCTCAAAAAAAATGTGTAGACCTCCAGAAGTCTGGTTCATCCTTGGTAGAAATTTATAAATGCCTGAAGGTACCATGTTAAGCTGTACAAACAATAGTACGCAAGTATAAACACCATGGGACCACGCAGCCGTCATACCGCTCAGGAAGGAGACGCGTTCTATCTCCTAGAGATGAACATACTTTGTGCGAAAAGTGCAAATCAATCCCAGAACAACAGCAAAGGACCTTGTGAAGATGCTGGAGGAAACAGGTACAAAGTGTCTATATCCACAGTAAAACGAGTCCTATATCGATATGACCTGAAAGGCTGCTCAGCAAGGAAGAAGCCACTGCTCCAAAACCGCCATAAAAAAGGCCAGACTACAGTTTGCAACTGCACATGGGGACAAAGATCATACTTTTTGGAGAAATGTCCTCTGGTCTGATGAAACAAAAAATAGAACTCTTTGGCCATAATGAACATCATTATGTTCAGAGAAAAAAGGCAGAAGCTTGCAAGCCGAAAAACACCATCCCAACCGTGAAGCAGGGGGGTGGGAGCATCATGTTGTGGGGGTGCATTGCTGCAGGAGGGACTAGTGCACTTCACAAAATAGACGACATCATGAGGAAGGAAAATTATGTGGCTACATTGAAGCAACATCTCAAGACATCAGTCAGGAAGTTAAAGCTTGGTCGCAAATGGGTCTTCCAAATGGACAATGACCCCAAGCACACTTCCAAAGTTGTGGCAAAATGGCTTAAGGACAACAAAGTCAGGGTATTGGAGTGGCCATCACAAAGCCTGACCTCAGTCCCATAGAAAATTTGTGGGCAGAACTGAAAAAGCATGTGCAAGCAAGGAGGCCTGCAAACCTGACTCAGTTACACCAGCTCTGTCAGGAGGAATGGGACAAAATTCACCCAACTTATTATGGGAAGCTACCCGAAATGTTTAACCCAAGTTAAACAATTTAAAGGCAATGCTACCAAATACTAATTGAGTGTATGTAAACTTCTGACCCACTAGGAATGTGATGAAAGAAATAAAAGCTGAAATAAATCACTCTCTCTAATATTATTCTGACATTTCACATTCATAAAATAAAGTGGTGATCCTAACTGACCTAAGACAGGGAATTTTTACTTGGATTAAATGTCAGGAATTCTAAAAAACTGAGTTTAAATGTATTTGGCTAAGGTGTATGTAAACTACCGACTTCAACTGTAGGTAGGGGGTGAAAAGCAGAAAGTCTGGGTAGCCATTTAATTAACTGCTCAGCAGTCTTATGGCCTTGAGGTAGAAGCTGTTCAGGAACCTTTTGGTCCCAGACTTGGCGCTCCGTGTGGATGAAGGGGAGGAGACAGGTTAAAGAAGGATTTAAGCCTTGAGACATGGATTGTGTATGTGTGCAAGACAAAATATTTAAGTGCCTTTGAACGGGGTACGGTAGTAGGTGCCAGGCACACTGATTTGTGTGTGTCTACAACTGCAATGCTGCTGTTTATTTCACACTCAACCGTTTCCCGTGTGTATCAATAATGGTCCACCGAGATTCTGGGTTCGAGTCCAGGCTCTGTCGCAGCCGGCCACGATCGGGAGAACCATGGGGCGGCGCACAATTGGCCCAGAGTCGTCCGGGTTAGAGGAGGGTTTGGCCAGCAGGGATGTTCTTGTCCCATCGCGCACTAGCAACTCCTGTGGCAGGCCGGGCGCAGTGCACGTTGACAAGGTCGCCAGGTATACAGTGTTTTCTCCGACACATTGGTGCGGCTGGCTTCCGGGTTAAGCGGGCATTGTGTCAAGAAGCAGTGCGGCTTGGTTGTGTTTCGGAGAACGCACGGCTCTCGACCTTCGCCTCTCCCGAGTCCGTACAGGAATTGCAGCGATGAGACAAGACTAACTACCAATTGGATACCACAAAATTGGGGAGAAAAATGGGTAAAAAAATTCAATAAAAATGGTCTACCACCCAAATGACATCCAGCCAATTTGACAACTGCGGGAAGCATTGGAGTCAACATGGGCCAGCATCCATGTAGAATGCTTTTGGCACCTTATAGTCCATGTCCCGACGAATTGAGGGTGTTCAGAGGGCAATGGGGAGGGTCAAAAACAGAACACGTCAGATGATTACAATGAGGACACGGCGTCCATAGGGAATGTTTTTGCCGTTTGTTGCCGAATCTTAAGGAATCGCTGCTAAAGCACTTCAGCCACGGTAGAGTCAGAGACAGGGCAGGCAGAGACTTCAGCCACGGTAGTGTCAGAGACAGGGCAGGCAGAGACTTCAGCCACGGTAGTGTCAGAGACAGGGCAGGCAGAGAATTCAGCCACGGTAGTGTCAGAGACAGGGCAGGCAGAGACTTCAGCCACGGTAGTGTCAGAGACAGGGCAGGCAGAGGAGACCCTGTACAGCTGTTTTCATCATAGAATTAGAAAGGACTAGAATGGACATTCCAATTCAAGTCAATGTTTAGTCCATTCTAGTATTTGTGTTCCTATGGTTTTATCCCTCTCACTGAGGGCTAATTAACATGAAGTGTACTGCTTCTCTCTCTGAGCAAACCTCTTCTGACAGGGGGGAGTAGAGACTAGGGAGGAACGCACCAACCCCCTGCTGTGTGCTGCCCCACTTTAATGATCAGACGGAATGCATTAAAAAGGAGAAGAAAGAAACTCAACTAAATGCCTCTACCTCGTCAGGCGCTGTGGGCATGAAAGGGGGGAGGGGCCCTTTTTCAATTAACATTGGTAATATGTTGGAGAGGAGCTGTGGGAAAAGCGTAACAGAAGGGGACAGGCAGGCTGTGGGCGCCTATGGTGGGTTGGAAGGACCCACAGAAGGCAAGGATGTCAGTGGGAATACTGTAATTGAAGAGTATCTTAACATGAAGCGCTAAGCAAAAGGGAGGCAGGCAGACAGGGAGGGGGAGAGAGAGAGACCCATTTGACTCAGGGGTGTTTTTAATTCTCCTCTCCTCATATGCATAATGAACTCATTGACAAGATGAGACTCCGTTCCCCAAAGCCACTAACACATCAACCAAATAACTCTCGCATCCCAAATAAGTCCAACAACGCTATTAGGAGAGCAGAGTGAGACAGTCTGAACTGGCAGTCCTTTTGTCTGTCTAATGAAGCGCCCAAGCTTAAGCCACTAGAATGTAACTAGACCATAAACCTGTGACTGTAGTCTTTTCTTTGTGTTGGTCTACCCAAACTAGGGTATCCAGCCCCTCAGTGGTCCATTGTGTCTGGATCTTAAGAATCTGATTGGAGGGCTTCCTCCTCATCTGACATTAGAAGATGAAAAATAGAGAAAGCAATATCCCAGATATACATACCTGGATGTGTAGGTTCTATATTCTCTGACCTTTCTCAGAACAAGGGACTATTTGACATGGGAAAGCGTGGTAGTTCAGACGGCTATACTATGGACAGCATAGAAGATGGCAAGCACTCAAATGGAGACAATGTCGTGTGTTGTCTGTGTTCTGGTATCTGCAGCCTTCCTGTCAACATCCGTGGAAGGCTGCTTAGGATATGAACTAAAGCAGGGGTATTGAACTCTGACCCTATGAGGTCTGGAGCCTGCTGGTATTCTGTTCTACTTGCACCCACCTGGTGTCCCAGGTCTAAATCAGTCCCTGATTAGAGGGGAACAATGACAAAAAAGCAGTGGAACTGGCTTCGAGGTCCAGAGTTGAGTTTGAGGGAACGAAAGAATATATTCTAGCTCTGAAATGTGTCCGTTGAATCTGACAAATGGAGATGTCTGTGTCACGGCTGCAAATGCCAGAACACAGATAACATGTCACTTCTCCAGCAGACAGTCATGTTCCATTACATGACAAGGTCATTGTGATACATTTGTGTGGAACAGCTTTGACATGTCATGTGTCAAAGCTGTGTCAACTCAATCATCAAGTTTGCTGACGACACGACAGCGGTCGGCCAACAATGAGACAGCCTACAGGTAGAAGTTTAGAGCCCTGGCGGAGTGGTGCCAGGAAAATAACCTCTCCCTCAACATCCCAAAAACGAAGGAGCTGATCGCGGACTACAGGAGACAGAAGAGGGAGCACGCCCCCATCCACATCGACTGGGCCAATAGCGAGGGTCAAAAGCTTAAAGTTTGTTTAGATGGTGGGCCAAACCCAAAAAGAGTCAAGTTGATCGATCCCCGTCGAGGAAGGAGATCATTTTTTGTATATGACATGGTGAAGTGTGATTCATCACGCCAATGAACGTATTCCACTGCTCCAGAGTCCAATGGCGGTGAGCTTTACACCACTCCAGTTGATGCTTGGCATTGCGCATGGTGGTCTTAGGCTTGTGTGCAGCTGCTCGGCCATGGAAACCAATTTCATGAAGTTCCCGACAAACAGTTCTTGTGCTGACGTTGCTTCCAGAGGCAGTTTGGAACTCGGTAGTGAGTGTTGGAACCAAGGACAGACCATTTTTACGTCCTAGTCGTTTCGGCACTTGGCGGTCCCGTTCTGTGAGCTTGTGTGGCCTACCACTTTGCGGCTGAGCCGTTGTTGCTCCTAGACGTTTCCACTTCACAATAACAGCACTTACAGTTGACCGGGGCTGCCCTAGCAGGGCAAAAATTTGATGAACTGTCTTGTAGGAAAGGTGGCATCCTATGAGGGTGCCACATTGAAAGTCACTGAGCTCTTCAGTACGAGCCATTCTACTGCCAATGTTTGTCTATGGAGATTGCATTGCTGGGTGCTCCATTGTATACACCTGTCAGCAACGGGCTGAAATAGCCAAATCCACTAATTTGAAGGGGTGTCCACATACTTTTGTATATATAGTGTAGTCCCGTGTGGCTCAGTTGGTAGAGCATGGTGTTTGCAATGCCAGGGTTGTGGGTTCGATTCCCACGGGGAACCAGTACGGAAAAAAATAATAAAAGTGTATGAAATGTATGCATTCACTACTGTAAGTCGCTCTGGATAAGAGCGTCTGCTAAATGACTAAAATGTAAATGTAAATGTAATAGGAGAGGTTAGGGTTGGTTCAGGAAGGACTCTCAGGAATCAAAGGTCAGACAGTCTGGCCCTGTGACCTCAGCCTTGGGATGTCCTGTTTGAATTACATTGATTCTACAGTTGAACGGACTGAACGACCGGGGCAAGGGAACAGGGGTAAGGTGGTTGACACTGCAGATTGCCAGCTCATCAACGTCCATCGCCCCCAATGCTTCATCCTCAACTCTGGAAAATTAAACATTTAAATCAGTTGGTACCAGCTTTGGGAGGTAGTCAGGAAAAAGGTGAAATTAGACTTTCATTAACAGTATCATTTTTCAGAAGCTCATTTAAATGGGAACTCTTAGATTCTCTCCAGAGAGCTGTGGCTAAGAGAGGGGTGGAGGGAGAATCTGCAGTGGTGTTTTGAGCTGGCAGCCATCCAAACCCAGAAATGTGCTCATTAGGAGGCGGCGCAGCCAGGAAGACAGAACCCCAGTGGGGGGAGTGGAGGAGAGCAGCTCCCCTGAGCTCTGGAGCATCTCTAATCTCTATTGATCCCTGCTGCACTCCTGATCTCCAGGCCCTAACCTGTAATACACCAAAATAAGTGTCCCCAGAAACAAATACATCCGCAGGGGAAGCTGGGATCTAGCTGGTCAGGATTAGAGTTGATAGGATGTATCCCAAATAGACACCTATTACCTTTATAGTGCACAACTTTTCACCAGGGCTGATAGCAAATAACATTACAACTCTTCAGAGTGCCCAGGTTAAAAGTAGTGCATTATATGGGGAACAGGGTGTCATTTGGGACACAGCTTAGAAGACTTTACTGTCCAGGCAGTTGCACACAGGCTTTCCATTTCGTGGTCTTCTGCAGGTCAGGGGATGATGGGAAAATGCCATCTGACGTGGATGGCTATAATCAATAGACAAAAAGGGGCGCTGCTCCCTCTCTCTGATCCCCTACAACATGTTCGAGTACTGCTAACCCTCTCACCCCTACAACATGTTAGAGTACTGCTAACCCTCTCTGAACCCCTACAACATGTTAGAGTACTGCTCACTCTCTCTGAACCCCTACAACATGTTAGAGTACTGCTAACTCTCTCTGAACCCCTACAACATGTTAGAGTACTGCTAACTCTCTCTGAACCCCTACAACATGTTAGAGTACTGCTAACTCTCTCTGAACCCCTACAACATGTTAGAGTACTGCTAACCCTCTCTGAACCCCTACAACATGTTAGAGTACTGCTAACCCTCTCTGAACCCCTACAACATGTTAGAGTACTGCTAACTCTCTCTGAACCCCTACAACATGTTAGAGTACTGCTAACCTTCTCACAACCCCTACAACATGTTAGAGTACTGCTAACTCTCTCTGAACCCCTACAACATGTTCGAGTACTGCTAACTCTCTCTGAACCCCTACAACATGTTAGAGTACTGCTAACCCTCTCTGAACCCCTACAACATGTTAGAGTACTGCTAACTCTCTCTGAACCCCTACAACATGTTTGAGTACTGCTAACTCTCTCTGAACCCCTACAACATGTTAGAGTACTGCTAACCCTCTCTGAACCCCTACAACATGTTAGAGTACTGCTACCCTTCTCACAACCCCTACAACATGTTAGAGTACTGCTAACCCTCTCTGAACCCCTACAACATGTTCGAGTACTGCTAACTCTCTGAACCCCTACAACATGTTCGAGTACTGCTAACTCTCTCTGAACCCCTACAACATGTTCGAGTACTGCTCACTCTCTCTGAACCCCTACAACATGTTAGAGTACTGCTAACCCTCTCTGAACCCCTACAACATGTTCGAGTACTGCTAACTCTCTCTGAACCCCTACAACATGTTAGAGTACTGCTAACCCTCTCACAACCCCTACAACATGTTAGAGTACTGCTAACTCTCTCTGAACCCCTACAACATGTTAGAGTACTGCTAACCCTCTCTGAACCCCTACAACATGTTAGAGTACTGCTAACCCTCTCTGAACCCCTACAACATGTTAGAGTACTGCTAACTCTCTCTGAACCCCTACAACATGTTAGAGTACTGCTAACCCTCTCTGAACCCCTACAACATGTTAGAGTACTGCTAACTCTCTCTGAACCCCTACAACATGTTAGAGTACTGCTAACCCTCTCTGAACCCCTACAACATGTTAGAGTACTGCTAACTCTCTCTGAACCCCTACAACATGTTAGAGTACTGCTACCCTTCTCACAACCCCTACAACATGTTAGAGTACTGCTAACTCTCTCACCCCTACAACATGTTAGAGTACTGCTAACCCTCTCTGAACCCCTACAACATGTTAGAGTACTGCTAACTCTCTCTGAACCCCTACAACATGTTAGAGTACTGCTAACTCTCTCTGAACCCCTACAACATGTTAGAGTACTGCTAACCCTCTCTGAACCCCTACAACATGTTAGAGTACTGCTAACTCTCTCTGAACCCCTACAACATGTTAGAGTACTGCTAACTCTCTCTCCCACCGCCGTCAAAGTGTTAGAGTAAAACTATCTAGGATATCAAAGGAAGTGGGATAATTGGCTCTCAGAAACTTTTCTCAGCTTCTTCTCCTGCATGTGGACACAGACACACAAGCACATACACCATCCTCTTTCAACATGTTCTCAGTCCTACATCATCCAATGCCATAGATTCAGTTGCATCGTCATTCCCCGTCATTAAGAGTAGACGGTAGTATGAGGAACTCTTGTTATACACCATGTTGTATGCCCTAACTATAGCATCTTAGAAGTACATGCAGTGACAACAGTGACCCCGCCACTCCCTCAAGAGCACGTAGATGTCTGAACCTCTCGCTCTCTTTCTGTTGTCCTTCAGGATATCAGTTGTGTTTGAAGATAGACAGTGGGGGTCGGTCAGTGAGTTGAAGACTCTTCCTATGGACGGCCTTAGAAGGGGTCAAAGAGGGAAGAGAAAGGTTGGTTCCCTGACTCCTGACTTTCTGACACTCAAATCCCCTCAGCTCTAGCCTGGATAAAACCTGCTCGCACATCCAGGGGCTTCTCTCAAACATATCCCTCCACTAAGGGGAGAAAAGGAGGGAGGGGAAAGGAGGGACGAAATTACTCTTAACTACTTAAGAAGAGGAGAGGCAACTCTCCAGTCTGAGCCTGCCCACCAATCAGGACGACTGTGTGAACTGAAGGGACTCTGCATTTCAAATAAATACCACACACACACACACACACACACACACACACACACAGGTTTCCTTTAGCCGGTAATTGCCGGCTTTTGGCCGATTAAATAAATTAAATGCTGACAAATTATCCGGGGCTGCATATCACACATCCCGATTGTGTGCTTCAGAACCACTCTCTAACTCCTTGCACCCTGCCTGTGAATGCTGCAGCGGAGAGAGGGGGAGAGAGGCCTTGGGCTACTGTTGATTGCAAAAATTGAGACCTTTTTCATTAAAAGTAAAATGAAAGTTAGAGTATGCCTATAGTGAAAAGCCTACAACAGGTCCACCTAATGGACAAGTTTTAATATTATACTGGGCAAAGGTGATAACGTTGGCGTGGCCATATGTGACTTGTTTCAGAATACTAGGAGTATGTCATGCATCACTACTTCACAGGAGAGGCATTTGAACATACATGTTTTTCAATCAAAATTTGTTTTTTGGCAGAAATGCCTTCGGGAACATGTGAACTTTCATGTGCCTTAATAACAAACTTGTATGCCATTTACAAGCCTAGTTGGTTCTGCCACGGAAAAAGACAGGAACCTTCCTGCTAGCCTTGATTGGCTGAGATAATGGATGGACTGGACATGCCAAGAGATGCTAAGTATGTGTAGGTAATCCTTTCTACTGCTTCTTTTTTTAAAGATATCACAAAGAACTGCAAAAGTGTTGCTAATGCTCTCCACTTTCTGGAGGACCGAGTTTTGAAATCAGTGGAATGCCCGGTGGAAGCAGAGTATGATAGCTAAGGAGAAGGAGAAAATGCAGGTGTTTGATTGCAAATATGCGGAGTGTGGAAAAGAGAACAAACAGAAGGCTGTTGTATAAAACACCTGATCACATCTTCAAACTAAGGGCAACCGAGAGGGAGAAGCCTTCATCCATATATACGGGTAAACAATTCTAGCTAGCTAGATTTTCAGATATTATACATTTCTAATTTTTGCAAGTTAAAGCGTACTGTTAGCTGGCTAGCTAACGTTAGATGGATGGCTCGCTAGCTAACATTACGTGTATGATTTGTATAGTAATATTATTCGTATCTCAGAACCATTTGCATTGCTAGTTATAGCCTAATGTTAGCTACCTACCTAACATTGAACCTCGTTGGTTAGCCTTAGCTACCTGCAGATTAATACAGGGTAGCAATGTTATGAGTAGGAATTATGGTTCATTGTTTAGCTAGCTAGCTACATGTCTAAACAAGACTCCACTATGCAAGTAACCATTTCACTGTATCGTTTACATCTTCTGTATCCTTTGCATGTGACAAATAAACTTCAATCTTATTTGATATAGTATGTGTTTACTAGAGACGGTAATGTGAAGAACAACATGACCTGCACCAAAATCAGATTAGGATATAATGTTAGGCCAACGAGAGTGTCCAAGTTCTAGGATGCCCTGCTTTTATTTCGTCACACTCACAACCATAAGTTACTTTCTGTAATTAGCTTGCCATTAACTTGTAAATAATAATTTTGTTGTGAGTTTATTTTCCTGTAATAGTGAAAACAAATTAGCTAAAGACGTTGTCAGCTATATGACACGGTCATTATTTGAACTGGCTAGCCAGCTAACAAGCAAGAAATGAACCAAAACATTGTTTAGAAAGTAGCTTTTAGTTGCCTGGTTTGCTAGATTGACATATACTAAATACATGTTTAAACGGATGGGTTTATTGATGTTAAAATACACCAGTTATGCTATTTTGGACCACCAGGCTGCTGATGTCATGCAACCTGTCGTTTTTGTGTTTATACTTTTCATAAAGACAAGTTTGATGTTGGACGACATGTGAATCCTTAAAGAGATGGGTGGGGTTCAGGCTTAAGAGGGTGTGAATGATGTTGAATGGGTGTAGATAAAGAAGAGCTCTCCAGTAGGTGTACCAAAACATTTAAGGGACATTTAAAAAAAAAATGGGTTTACAAGTTTATCAAATTTCAAAGCAGAATTACTTTCCCCATTGTTCCTCAACTGTAGTGTATGATATACCATTTTCTAGCTTTGAGTCTCTACTTTTATCCAATGTAAAAAAAAAAAAAAAACAGTTTCAAATTTAGCTACATAAGACCGAATCGAGCCGGTCGGTCACAAATGTAGGCTACTCTGCAACTTGTTATTAGGGTAGGATGGAATTTATTTGATATAGTGTGTGTTTACTAGAGACGGTAATGAATTTATAAATCATTTGTTTTATAATCATTATTATTGTAGGCCTATTTATTCATCCAAACCCATTTTTTAAATATGCAAACACGTGTTTTGTTTCATTCTGTTGATAACAATTTTTTGGCTAAATTAAGTTCAATCTGTCTTTGTAATTGTGTGCTCCGTATAATCTAACAATATAATGCTTCATTTTTTTTAAACGGAAGATAAAAAAAGATTACGAAAATGAACGATTTACCCTCCTGTACGCCTATATCTATATAGCAGACACAGAACGATTTACCCTCCTGTACGCCTATATCTATATAGCAGACACAGAACGATTTACCCTCCTATACGCCTATATCTATATAGCAGACACAGAACGATTTACCCTCCTGTACGCCTATATCTATATAGCAGACACAGAACGATTTACCCTCCTGTACGCCTATATCTATATAGCAGACACAGAACGATTTACCCTCCTGTACGCCTATATCTATATAGCAGACACAGAACGATTTACCCTCCTGTACGCCTATATCTATATAGCAGACACAGAACGATTTACCCTCCTGTACGCCTATATCTATATAGCAGACACAGAACGATTTACCCTCCTGTACGCCTATATCTATATAGCAGACACAGAACGATTTACCCTCCTGTACGCCTATATCTTTATAGCAGACACAGAACGATTTACCCTCCTGTACGCCTATATCTATATAGCAGACACAGAACGATTTACCCTCCTGTACGCCTATATCTATATAGCCTATCTGACAAGGATAAAGAAAAGCATGTCGGTGTCGTAGCATGACGCTGGCATCTCTCTCCCCCTCTCTCTGGGGTTAGGCCTTAGCTTTATCCTTTAGACATATTTTCAAATAACATCATACAGTGGACTCCTAAGCCTGTAGGCCCATGCATTCAATGCCCTGACGATTTAGTTCTCAATTCTCAAACAGCTGAACCGTGGACAATTATTGTTTAAGGAAAGTAAAAACCAATGAATTAGCTAAAGTTTTGCAAATGCAATACAAAACACTATCCTTGTGTTTCGATGTAATTGGTTATAGGCTGCTTTTAAAGGACATGCAAATGTGGCTCATTATCCCTTGTTTATTTATGGCGCTGGCTGAGTGTGTGGTCGCCTTAATGGGATACGCACCCAATGCATATGGATGACCGGTCAAATGTCCGATAAATTACAATCTTCCCGGTCACTTGTCTGGTGCCAAATTTTCCTAGCGGAAACACTGGCACACACAACTCAACAACGGAGGATAATTAATGAGGAGGAGAGGAGGAGGGAGAGGGGGCATGATAAACAGACAGGAAGGTGGCTTCCATGAGCTGGCAGAGAGTGAATCTCTCACACAGAGCAGAACAGAGAAGCAAATATCTGGCTGAACAGATATGGCTAGTTGAAGGCTGATAAAATGAGAGACGAGCCGCACCAGTCAGTAACTAGAAGAGGAGGAAGAGAGCTCTGTAAATTGTTGACTGGCACAGAGGCAAGCATCAGAGAGAGAGAGGGAGAATAAAAAAGAAAGAGAGAGGGGGAATAAGAAAGAGAATAAGAAAGGGAAGGGGAATAAGAAAGAGAGCGGGGAAATAAGAAATAAAGAGGGAATAACAAAGAAAGAGGGGGAATAATAAAGGGACAGGGGGAATAAGAAAGGGAGAGGGGGAATAAGAAAGGGAGAGGGGACACTGCATCGCAGTGCCACTAGAGATCTTGGTTCGAGTCCAGGCTCTGTCGCAGCCGGCCGCAACCAGGAGACCCATGGGGCGGTGCACAATTGGCCCAGTGTCGTCCGGGTTAGAGGAGGGTTTGGCTGGCAGGGATATCCTTGTCTCATCGCGCACTAGCGACTCCTGTGGCGGGCCGGGTGCAGTACACGCTGACACTGTCGCCAGGTGTACGGTGTTTCCTCCGACACATTGGTGCGGCTGGCTTCCGGGTTGGATGGGCATCGTGTGTCATGAAGCAGTGCGGCTTGTTTGGGTTGTGTTTCAGAGGACGCATGGCTCTCGACCTTCGCCTCTCCCGAGTCCGTACGGGAGTTGCAGCGATGAGACAAGACTGAAACTACTACCAATTGGATACCACAAAAATGGGGAGAAAAAAGGGGCAACATTTTTTTTTTTAAAAAGGTAGGAGTAATAAGAAAGGGAGAATAATTAAGGGAAGGGGAATAAGAAAGAGAGAGAGGGGGAATAAGAAAGAGAGAGAGGGGGAATAAGAAAGAGAGAGGGAGAATAAGAAAGGGAGAATAAGAAAGGGAGAGGGGGAATAAGAAAGGGAGAGGGGGAATAAGAAAGGAAGAGGGGGAATAAGAAAGGAAGAGGGGGAATAAGAAAGAGGGAATAAGAAAGAGAGAGGGGGAATAAGAAAGGGAGAATAAGAAAGGGAGAGGGGGAATAAGAAAGGAAGAGGGGGAATAAGAAAGAGGGAATAAGAAAGAGAGAGGGGGAATAAGAAAGGGAGAATAAGAAAGGGAGAATAAGAAAGGGAGAGGGGGAATAAGAAAGGAAGAGGGGGAATGAGAAAGAGATTTTAAAAAATATTACCTATTTCACCTTTATTTAACCAGGTAGGCCAGTTGAGAACAAGTTCTCATTTACAACTGCGACATGGCCAAGACAAAGCAAAGCAGTGCGACAAAAACAACAGTTACACATAAACAAATGTACAGTCAATAACAGAAAAGAAGAATAGAAACAAATAAGAAAAATCTATGTACAGTGTGTGCAAATGTAGAAGAGTAGGGAGGTAGGCAATAAATAGGGAATAGAGGCGAAAATAATTACAATGTAGCATTAATACCAGAGTGATAGATGTGCAGATGATGATGTGCAAGTAGAGATACTGGGGTGCAAAAGAGCAAGAGGGAAAGTAATACTATGGGGATGAGGTAGGGATGTGCTATTTACTGATTGGCTGTGTACAGGTACAATGATCGGTAAGCTGCTCTGACAGCTGATGCTTAAAGTTAGAGAGGGAGATATAAGACTCCAGCTTCAGTGATTTTTGCAATTCGTTCCAGTCATTGGCAGCAGAGAACTGGAAGGAAAGGCGGCCAAAGGAAGTGTTGGCTTTGGGGATGACCAGTGAAATATACCTGCTGGAGCGCGTGCTACGGGTGGGTGTTGCTATGGTGACCAGGGAGCTGAGATAAGGCAGAGCTTTACCTAGCAAAGATTTATAGATGACCAGGAGCCAGTCGGTTTGGCGACGAGTATGAAGCGAGGGCCAGCCAACGAGAGCATACAGGCCGCAGTGGTGGTTGTTATATGGGGCTTTGGTGATAAAACGGATGGCACTGTGATAAGACTACATCCAGTTTGCTGAATAGAGTGCTGGGGGCTATTTTGTAAATGACATTGCCGAGGTCAAGGATCAATAGGATAGTTTCTGAATAAGAAAGAGAAAGAGGTGAGGGAATGAGAGAGAGAAAGAGGTGAGGGGATGAGAGAGAGAAAGAGGTGAGGGGATGAGAGAGAGAAAGAGGTGAGGGGATGAGAGAGAGAAAGAGGTGAGGGGATGAGAGAGAGAAAGAGGTGAGGGGATGAGAGAGAGAAAGAGATGAGGGAATGAGAGAGAGAAAGAGGTGAGGGAATGAGAGAGAGAAAGAGGTGAGGGAATGAGAGAGAGAAAGAGGTGAGGGAATGAGAGAGAGAAAGAGATGAGGGAATGAGAGAGAGAAAGAGGTGAGGGGATGAGAGAGAGAAAGAGGTGAGGGGATGAGAGAGAGAAAGAGATGAGGGAATGAGAGAGAGAAAGAGGTGAGGGAATGAGAGAGAGAAAGAGGTGAGGGAATGAGAGAGAGAAAGAGATGAGGGGATGAGAGAGAGAAAGAAAGAGGATGAGAGAGTGAGAGACCATGACAGATAGGGTATTAAAGAGAGAGAAAAACAGAGAGAATGCATGCTGCCGCCCCCACCCACAGGGGACAGCCTAATTATATAATGACAGGCCATTATCTATGTCCGTGGCTTATCGATTGAGGGTAGTACCACCAGTTTCATCTGCTGGTACGTGCAACCTCGCTGATCACACACAGCAGTCTGTCATTAATTCAAATACCACTGCTTTTTTGTTGTTGCACACCAACGCACACTGGAAAGGGGGAGAGAGGGGGGAGAGGGGTGGAGAGGGGGAGATGAGCCTGGCCCTGGTAAAATGGTCATTAAGTAACCTAATATAATGCTTTTTCACAAGTCTGAACACGAACCCTGTCCGTCCGACTGCCTGGCGGTCTTCAGTACATTACAGAACATACATTATCACACTGATGGTTTTAAAGCCCACAATATGAGAAGGTTTGAACCCATTAGCAAATGTCCATTTACTGTCCGTAAAACACAAAGGTTTTGGGATAGAAAAAGGGGTGGAATTTATAATCCACAGTTAAAAGCCTATACAGTTAAATTCTGTTGGAACCTACTTTAATTCCAGCACTTTCTCTGAGTAGCAACCATAAACCTTTTAAAGCATCAATGAGCGCTATAGGCTATGGCACGTCAGTAAAAAAATGTTTTGATGTTTGGACTTTCTTTTATACAATGCACGTTTTCATTGCTTGGTAGTATATAAATTAATTGGTTTTCTTAAAAAAAAAAAAATGGATGTGTCTGACTATTCATCAATTATTCAACAAGGTTGTTCTGACTCTCAGGCCTATAATGTGCTAATGTTGTCAAATCCTTGCCAACCTGGCATGGTACAACTTGATACAGAACCTTTCTTAATTTACAGACTAATCAACACTGGTCCTGGACAATATGCCGCCTTGCAAAGTAGAATAGTAGCCTAGGCTATACAGTGTCGGCCCAGAATGCACTTTTATGAATGCCCATGTGGTAGCCTACTGTTTGTAAAACAGTCAATCCCTGTCATTTGGTTACATTCATTTCTGTTAAAGCATGTACTAATTATAGTCATTTACCGTTCTCATTCTCGGAGTGGAAACGTTGTTTCCAGGGTTCACAACCTGCTACACTTGTGAGAAACAAGTTTAGGTTTATTTCTTACCATCATTTACGAGCTCCATGTGAGCAATGAGCATGTGTCTGGCTTCTCTGTCCTGTTAATGTTGACGGAGCGCTCGCCTGAACACGCATAGAAGTACCCGGCCTGCATCTCGCAAATGTCAAATGCAGGAAAGTGCCTACACCAGGCGGTGTCAGAGGAAGGCCCTAATTGTCAAACACTCCAGCCACCCTAGTCATAGACTTCTCTCTGCTACCGCAAGGCAAGCAATACCGGAGCGCCAAGTCTAGGTCCAAGAGGCTTCTAAACAGCTTCTACCCCCATGCCATAAGACTCCTGAACATCTAGTCAAATGGCTACCCAGACTATTTGCATTACCCCCCCCCCCCTCTACTCTCTGTTATTATCTATGCATAGTCACTTTAATAACTCTACCTACATGTACATATTACCTCAATTACCTCGACACCGGTGCTCCCGCACATTAACGCTGTACCGGTACCCCCTATATATAGCCTCCACATTGTACCGGTGCCCCCTGTATATAGCCTCCACATTGTACCGGTACCCCCTATATATAGCCTCCACATTGACTCTGTACCGGTACCCCCTATATATAGCCTCCACATTGTACCGGTACCCCCTGTATATAGCCTCCACATTGACTCTGTACTGGTACCCCCTGTATATAGTCTCCACATTGACTCTGTACCGGTACCCCCTGTATATAGCCTCCACATTGACTCTGTACCGGTACCCCCTGTATATAGCCTCCACATTGACTCTGTACCGGTACCCCCTGTATATAGCCTCCACATTAACTCTGTACCGGTACCCCCTGTATATAGCCTCCACATTAACTCTGTACTGGTACCCCCTGTATATAGCCTCCACATTGACTCTGTACCGGTACCCCCTGTATATAGCCTCCACATTGACTCTGTACCGGTACCCCCTGTATATAGCCTCCACATTGACTCTGTACCGGTACCCCCTGTATATAGCCTCCACATTAACTCTGTACCGGTACCCCCCTGTATATAGCCTCCACATTAACTCTGTACCGGTACCCCCTGTATATAGCCTCCACATTAACTCTGTACTGGTACCCCCTGTATATAGCCTCCACATTAACTCTGTACTGGTACCCCCTGTATATAGCCTCCACATTAACTCTGTACTGGTACCCCTGTATATAGCCTCCACATTAACTCTGTACTGGTACCCCTGTATATAGCCTCCACATTGACTCTGTACCGGTACCCCCTGTATATAGCCTCCACATTGACTCTGTACCGGTACCCCCTGTATATAGCCTCCACATTGACTCTGTACCGGTACCCCCTGTATATAGCCTCCACATTGACTCTGTACCGGTACCCCCTGTATATAGCCTCCACATTGACTCTGTACCGGTACCCCCTGTATATAGCCTCCACATTGACTCTGTACCGGTACCCCCTGTATATAGCCTCCACATTGACTCTGTACCGGTACCCCCTGTATATAGCCTCCACATTAACTCTGTACTGGTACCCCCTGTATATAGCCTCCACATTGACTCTGTACCGGTACCCCCTGTATATAGCCTCCACATTGACTCTGTACCGGTACCCCCTGTATATAGCCTCCACATTGACTCTGTACCGGTACCCCCTGTATATAGCCTCCACATTGACTCTGTACCGGTACCCCCTGTATATAGCCTCCACATTAACTCTGTACTGGTACCCCCTGTATATAGCCTCCACATTGACTCTGTACCGGTACCCCCTGTATATAGCCTCCACATTGACTCTGTACCGGTACCCCCTGTATATAGCCTCCACATTGACTCTGTACCGGTACCCCCCTGTATATAGCCTCCACATTAACTCTGTACCGGTACCCCCTGTATATAGCCTCCACATTGACTCTGTACCGGTACCCCCTGTATATAGCCTCCACATTAACTCTGTACCGGTACCCCCTGTATATAGCCTCCACATTAACTCTGTACCGGTACCCCCTGTATATAGCCTCCACATTAACTCTGTACTGGTACCCCCTGTATATAGCCTCCACATTAACTCTGTACTGGTACCCCCTGTATATAGCCTCCACATTAACTCTGTACTGGTACCCCTGTATATAGCCTCCACATTAACTCTGTACTGGTACCCCTGTATATAGCCTCCACATTGACTCTGTACCGGTACCCCCTGTATATAGCCTCCACATTGACTCTGTACCGGTACCCCCTGTATATAGCCTCCACATTGACTCTGTACCGGTACCCCCTGTATATAGCCTCCACATTGACTCTGTACCGGTACCCCCTGTATATAGCCTCCACATTGACTCTGTACCGGTACCCCCTGTATATAGCCTCCACATTGACTCTGTACCGGTACCCCCTGTATATAGCCTCCACATTGACTCTGTACCGGTACCCCCTGTATATAGCCTCCACATTGACTCTGTACCGGTACCCCCTGTATATAGCCTCCACATTGACTCTGTACCGGTACCCCCTGTATATAGCCTCCACATTGACTCTGTACCGGTACCCCCTGTATATAGCCTCCACATTAACTCTGTACTGGTACCCCCTGTATATAGCCTCCACATTGACTCTGTACCGGTACCCCCCTGTATATAGCCTCCACATTGACTCTGTACCGGTACCCCCTGTATATAGCCTCCACATTGACTCTGTACCGGTACCCCCTGTATATAGCCTCTACATTGACTCTGTACCGGTACCCCCTGTATATAGCCTCCACATTAACTCTGTACCGGTACCCCCTGTATATAGCCTCCACATTGACTCTGTACTGGTACCCCCTGTATATAGCCTCCACATTGACTCTGTACCGGTACCCCCTGTATATAGCCTCCACATTAACTCTGTACCGGTACCCCCTGTATATAGCCTCCACATTGACTCTGTACCGGTACCCCCTGTATATAGCCTCCACATTGACTCTGTACCGGTACCCCCTGTATATAGCCTGCACATTGACTCTGTACTGGTACCCCTGTATATAGCCTCCACATTAACTCTGTACCGGTACCCCCTGTATATAGCCTCCACATTGACTCTGTACCGGTACCCCCTGTATATAGCCTCCACATTAACTCTGTACCGGTACCCCCTGTATATAGCCTCCACATTAACTCTGTACCGGTACCCCTGTATATAGCCTCCACATTGACTCTGTACCGGTACCCCCTGTATATAGCCTCCACATTAACTCTGTACCGGTACCCCCTGTATATAGCCTCCACATTAACTCTGTACCGGTACCCCCTGTATATAGCCTCCACATTGACTCTGTACCGGTACCCCCTGTATATAGCCTCCACATTGACTCTGTACTGGTACCCCCTGTATATAGCCTCCACATTGACTCTGTACCGGTACCCCCTGTATATAGCCTCCACATTGACTCTGTACTGGTACCCCCTGTATATAGCCTCCACATTAACTCTGTACTGGTACCCCTGTATATAGCCTCCACATTGACTCTGTACCGGTACCCCCTGTATATAGCCTCCACATTAACTCTGTACTGGTACCCCTGTATATAGCCTCCACATTAACTCTGTACCGGTACCCCCTGTATATAGCCTCCACATTGACTCTGTACCGGTACCCCCTGTATATAGCCTCCACATTGACTCTGTACCGGTACCCCCTGTATATAGCCTCCACATTGACTCTGTACCGGTACCCCCTGTATATAGCCTCCACATTGACTCTGTACCGGTACCCCCTGTATATAGCCTCCACATTGACTCTGTACCGGTACCCCCTGTATATAGCCTCCACATTAACTCTGTACTGGTACCCCCTGTATATAGCCTCCACATTGACTCTGTACCGGTACCCCCTGTATATAGCCTCCACATTGACTCTGTACCGGTACCCCCTGTATATAGCCTCCACATTGACTCTGTACCGGTACCCCCTGTATATAGCCTCCACATTGACTCTGTACCGGTACCCCCTGTATATAGCCTCCACATTAACTCTGTACTGGTACCCCCTGTATATAGCCTCCACATTGACTCTGTACCGGTACCCCCTGTATATAGCCTCCACATTGACTCTGTACCGGTACCCCCTGTATATAGCCTCCACATTGACTCTGTACCGGTACCCCCTGTATATAGCCTCCACATTGTTATTTTACTGCTGCTCTTTAATTATTATTTATCTCTTACTTTTTTTGGTATTTTCATGAAACTGCATTTTTGGTTAAGGGCTTGTAAGTAAGCATTTCACTGTATTCAGCGCAGTTGGAATCTTAACATACCTTATGCAGCTGTAGTGTTTGAATGTGCTGTAGTAGTTGGAATCTTAACATACCTTATGCAGCTGTAGTGTTTGAATGTGCTGTAGTAGTTGGAATCTTAACATACCTTATGCAGCTGTAGTGTTTGAATGTGCTGTAGTAGTTGGAATCTTTACATACCTTATGCAGCTGTAGTGTTTGAATGTGCTGTAGTAGTTGGAATCTTAACATACCTTATGCAGCTGTAGTGTTTGAATGTGCTGTAGTAGTTGGAATCTTAACATACCTTATGCAGCTGTAGTGTTTGAATGTGCTGTAGTAGTTGGAATCTTTACATACCTTATGCAGCTGTAGTGTTTGAATGTGCTGTAGTAGTTGGAATCTTTACATACCTTATGCAGCTGTAGTGTTTGAATGTGCTGTAGTAGTTGGAATCTTTACATACCTTATGCAGCTGTAGTGTTTGAATGTGCTGGCAGCCTTCTGACATTCCAGACACAACTGGATAGCACCAGGATAGTCCTCCTCCTACAGGACAGAGACACAAACCAAGAACAAGAATCTCAGATATGAACCTGACTCTGTCAAACATCATTTGGTTGGTTAAAGACTAGGGCTAACTTCCTGATTAGTACATACTTTGGTGTATACAACAATATACAAACATATTGTGTTGAAGTAAGCCAGAGTGGAAAAAAATGTTTCGTAACCACTACTCTAAACCCATGACTCTAACATGGGCTACATGTAGAATGTAGCTTGGTCTTGTTGGGATAACTCAGAGTGTCAGCTCTTTTCAATCTTATGGGCCACAACGAAATACTTCTCATTTGTATATCTGTCGCTAGCCTTACAATATATTGAAATCTATGGCTATGGTGACAGCAGCAGGAATGAGTCTAGGATGGTCTGCCATTACAAATGGGATTCAGGGATTCATGACGATCTGGATTTAATAACCGAGCTTCATCTAAACTCAGCTTCCTAGAGCACTCGTGCGTGAGTCTCTTACCTCCAGCATCTCACTGAGGCGAACATCAGTCCTTTGCTGTAAAACAACAAGCAAAACAGTTAAAGGGATACTTCGGGATTTTGGCAATTAGGCCCTTTATCTACTTACCCAGAGTCAAATGAACTCGTGGATACTATTTTTGTCTCTGTCTGCAGTTTGAAGTAAGTTGTTAACTAGCACAACTGCTAACTAGCGTTAGCGAAATGACTGGAAGTCTTGTTAAGATTATGCTAACGTTAGTTAGTATTGGCTCACCAACTACCTCTAACTTCCTTCATACTGGACAGAGACATAAAAATGGTATCCACAAGTTTATCTACTTCCTCAGAGTCGAATGAAGGGCCTCATTGCCAAAATCCCTAAGTATGCCTTTAAGATTGATCATCTTTATCAAGAACCACAAGCTAAATGTTGACACTCAATTACGAAATAAGTAACATCCCACAACTGAATTGTGTTGCATGTAGATATCCATGTCTGAATCAGGATTTAAAGCAACAAGGTGACTTGGACAGTTACCAGGGTCTTGATGGTCCTCAGTGACTTCAGCAGCCCTGTGAGCAGGTGTCTCCTCCTCTGATTGGCTAGGAGCCCCAGGCTGGCCTCGGTGAAGTCCTCCTTTGAAATACTCAGCTGCCTGGAACCAGGAAGTGACATCATGAAAAACATTTACCATCCTGGCACAGTTCTGTTAGAGTAGTCTCAAAATGCTTCGCAACTCTGACTGAATTGAAGTACAGGTAAACTTGTTGTACATGTACACAGTGGGAATGATATTAATTAGCAGGCTCAATGCTGAGAGGAATATTCAACCCCAAGCATCCCCAATGGAAGAGAACAAGCTTTGAGAAGGAGGGTGGGTCACATCTGAGTACTTACCTCCTAGCATTGGTGCAGATCACTGCAGCCAGCTGTAGATTGGTTTGTAATGACGTCACCCTCTCCAACTCCTGCAGAAAACAAGCGATCCACTCACATTGAGTGACCATTTTTTTACATTTTAGTCATTTAGCAGACGCTCTTATCCAGAGCGACTTACGGTAGTGAATGCATACATTTCATACATTTTTCTCCGTACTGGTCCACCCAATCACAATTCACACAGCAACCAAAGTAACTCTTTCTTTAACAGTCCACTCCGCACATCGTAAAATGTTACGGTACAGTACAGAAGATAACAATTGAGTTGAATGCTAGCTGGAATAGGACTGTGTATAATAAAGGGTTACTGTAACTTTTAAAGTCAGTTGAATTGTCTCTCATCTGCTCCAGTTTCCTGTGAGCCCCATCTGTCACTAATGGGGTGAATCAGGGAGAATCATTCCCCCACACAGGGTACCAAACGTTCTTCTGTTTCTCATAGCGTACCCCACTGTGACCCATGAGAAAACGCCACACCACATTCTCCTCCATACACTGTCTCTATTCTGTACCAGTGCCTCACTGGCAAAGGCTTCAACATATCAACCCTACGGTGTGTGTTTGTGCATGAGTGTGTCATAATATCAAAAACACAAACATCCGAGAGAAATGGAAGAGTTCTGTAAAGGAAAGAGGAAATGAGTGGTTTGGTTTTACTTGGAAAAGGCCAACCCAACAGCGACCTCTCAAAGAATGAACATGCCCTCAGCTACTGGTGGATTCACTGAACAGTGATATTCTGACTTCTTTTTTGAAGAGCCAGCTGTCATCGCCTTAAGGTGAGAGCGCACGCTAACTGACGTTATCTTAGGCGAACATAATTGGGGCTGGTCAACGACTCAAAGAGGCAGCATTCAGAGAAAGACAACACAACCCTGTCATGTTTTTTTTTGTATGTATTTTTACAAAGAATACTGTCATGTTAAAAACAACTATTTGGTGAGGGAATACGAGGTGGAAAATTGATTCAGCGCAGTAGATAAAGAGGGACAAACAGAGAGCAACGGCTCTTACGTCAGAACAGACGTCTAAAACAAACAATCCCATTCAAACTGGATAGAGAATAGCCTCCTGACTGGCTGGATCAGTTGACATAAAACAAGTCACAAACAACTCCTTGTTTAAGGGCATGGATGCTGTTAACCTCATGAAGTGAGGGACATATTAGCCCTACTACTACATGCAAGTGGACACGACTCAGGCTGTACCCAAACTAACCTCTCCCAGACCAACTGAATGACCATACACCATCAAACGTAATGCAGATCCGTGTTGCCAGCAGAATCAGTCTCTGAGGCTTACTAGACACTTCATTTTCAACCCATCTAAATCTTTTTTTTTTGTACTGCAATTCAGCTTTTAGCCGCAAATGTGTACAAGATCAAATAACCCTTATGCAGTAGAGTAGGTCTTACATGATGAGCAATAGAGTTGCAAGGACCAACATATCGTTGCCTGTAGTTGAACAGTATGAATGTAGTATTTTCAGAGCAAGTTCAACAACATGCATTAGTAATGCTGAACAAATAGTGCCCTTGGACGTGCCCTTGCCCAAAGGGCGGAGTGGTCTAGTGGCAGCCCTGCTGAGTCACTGAGAATTAAGAACTAGTGACTCACCGCGGCACAGTCACATCATTAGTGAGACCGACCAATAAGCCAAGTTTCTCGCTAATACCCAGGCCAGTGGCCCTAAATCCTATTGTAAAACCTGAAGCTAGCTACAGCTCTCGGGTCTCGCCTGCACCCCAATGGCAGCCAAGGTTAAGGCCTTAATCCCAGTGAATCATCAGAAAACTTCCTAGCATGACAATTAGGTTTTCAGTGGTATAATTTATGTCTGTGAAAGAAGCAGTGTGTGTGGAATGCAAGCTAAATACAGAAAAACACCAGAAACTTATCACACACACCTATACCGTACTTCCTGACTGAGCAAATGGAAGCCGTAGCCCAACACCCGGTCACATCACAGCCCATTTCGCTAGAATGGCTGAGACACACAGGCCGGCGAGGGGTCTCTACTATAGAGTTTACAAATCTTTCTAACCATTTATACTATGGAGACAGATCTATTTAGCTCACCCAGCAGATCTGATAGAACATCCCCATCAGGTTACAGAGAGACAGAGACACACACACACAGCAGCCTGGGCAATAATACATGACCTCTGCCCTATCTCCCACCCTCCCAGGAGTACACCTGTCCGTTAGCGAGCTGACAACCACAGCAGCAGATTTTGTATTTTATTTAACCTTAAACTAGGCAAGTCAGTTAAGAACAAATTCTAATTTACAATGACGGCATAGGAACAGTGGGTTAACTGCCTTGTTCAGGGGCAGAACGACAGATTTTTACCTTGTCAGCTTTGACCTAGCAACCTTTCAGTTACTGGCCCAACGCTCTAACCGCCCCAAGCAGATACTGTATCTTCTCAAAACACAGTGGTGCAAAAGGCCAATTCAACCCCTCAAAATACTATGATATAGGTAGAAGTCATCCACAAGGACGACTGGGGTAATAATACATTTCTCAAGCGACCCAGGACCTGGGCGGAAATTGAAGATTATGAGATTTGATGGGAAGCAAATGACACTCGACGGGCTGTTCACCATTCGGCTGTACTTCTAAAGTGGTGGACTGCATCCCATTGGTGTAGTGGAGGGTATACGCAGGCATACGCCACATACCCACTTATTTTTCAGTGAGCATTGCGCATACTCACTTCTTAATCCCCACTGATATGTATCAAAGTAGTGTGGTGGAAAGACACGCCGTATCAATTAATAAGACAGATGGAACAGATCACAATGTTCAGCTTAAAAATGTGGATTATTTCTTCACATTTTAGGCACAGCAATGTGCACATGGCAGTAGGCCTACATTTTCATAGTGGGATTTTGGCTACAGGCTGCTATGAAGCAAGCTAAGACACACTTCATAATAGGAAGAAAAACGTCCAGGTTTCAAATAATTAAGGAACAGGAAGAATATAGCAATGATGATAGGCCTAACCATCTTCTGGTAGATGGAAAGGCTTTCCCAAAAACCTTCTCTATTAAATGTTTACTAGCTACATAGTAGCCTATCCCAACCTGTCAGAATGATATCATGATTATATGCATCAATCCAGAGGAAATTTCTTTTGCAAACTCCATCTCATGTGACAGAAACTGCTAACCAAACAACAGAGCTAGGTGTCTGCACATTTGAATTAAAAGGGTCAAAAAGTAATTTCTTAGATTTTTCCCAGACCTCAAAAATGGTCTCCTGATGTGGTTCAAGCATTGTTGTGGAGTTAGAATATACGATTTTGTTGTTTTTCAATAAAAATGGTGACTTTGAGAGCTAAGACATGATAAAAAAGAAATACTCACTTTAAAGCCTAACTTACATTTCAATAGTAGGTCTACTATTAGCCTACTGCACCCAGCTTGGGTTGGTCTAGTATTAGCCTACTGCACAGTACAGCTTGGGATGGTCTACTATTAGCCTACTGCACAGTACAGCTTGGGTTGGTCTACTATTAGCCTACTGCACAGTACAGCTTGGGTTGGTCTACTATTAGCCTACTGCACAGTACAGCTTGGGTTGGTCTACTATTAGCCTACTGCACAGTACAGCTTGGGTTGGTCTACTATTAGCCTACTGCACAGTACAGCTTGGGTTGGTCTACTATTAGCCTACTGCACAGTACAGCTTGGGTTGGTCTACTATTAGCCTACTGCACAGTACAGCTTGGGTTGGTCTACTATTAGCCTACTGCACAGTACAGCTTGGGTTGGTCTACTATTAGCCTACTGCACAGTACAGCTTGGGTTGGTCTACTATTAGCCTACTGCACAGTACAGCTTGGGTTGGTCTACTATTAGCCTACTGCACAGTACAGCTTGGGTTGGTCTACTATTAGCCTACTGCACAGTACAGCTTGGGTTGGTCTACTATTAGCCTACTGCACAGTACAGCTTGGGTTGGTCTACTATTAGCCTACTGCACAGTACAGATTGGGTTGGTCTACTATTAGCCTACTGCACAGTACAGCTTGGGTTGGTCTACTATTAGCCTACTGCACAGTACAGCTTGGGTTGGTCTACTATTAGCCTACTGCACAGTACAGCTTGGGTTGGTCTACTATTAGCCTACTGCACAGTACAGCTTGGGTTGGTCTACTATTAGCCTACTGCACAGTACAGCTTGGGTTGGTCTACTATTAGCCACAGTACAGCTTGGGTAGGCTGACTGTGAAAGACTGATATGGGATACATCATTTTAGGTAATTCAGAGTGTATATCACTGTTTCTCATAGAGTTTTCCACGCCAGGTGGGCTGTTAGAGACATTTTTGGCAACAATCAGGAGACATGAAGGTCATCCTCTGAGATGGTTGGACATAGTAACTGTTCTATATTCATGTATATTCATTCAACTTGCCCTCTAAATACACCTCTGCTGTTTTCAACCAAGATCTCAGCGATCACTGCCTCATTGCCTGCATCTGTATTGGGTCAGCGGTCAAACGACCTCCACTCATCACTGTCAAACGCTCCCTGAAACACTTCAGCGAGCAAGCCTTTCTAATCGACCTGGCCCGGGTATCCTGGAAGGATACTGACCTCGTCAGTAGAGGATGGCTGGTTATTTTTTTTAAATGCCTTCCTCTCCATCTTAAATAAGCATGCCCCATTCAAGAAATTTAGAACCAAGAACAGATATAGCCCTTGGTTCCCTCCAGACCAGACTGCCCTTAACCAACACAAAAACATCTTGTGGCGTTCTGCATTAGCATCGAACAGCCCCCGTGATATGCACATTCTCAGAGAAGTTAGAAACCAATATTCACAGGCAGTTAGAAAAGCCAAGGCTAGCTTTTTCAAGCAGAAATTTGCTTCCTGCAACACAAACTCTAAAAAGTTCTGGGACACTGTAAAGTCCAGGGAGAATAAGCTGCCCACTGCACTGAGGATAGGAAACTCTGTCGCCACCTATAAATCCACTATAATTGAGAATTTCAATAAGCATTTTTCTACAGCTGGCCATGCTTTCCACCTGGCTACCCCTACCGCGGTCAACAGCACTGCACCCCCCACAGCTACTCGCCCAAGCCTTCCCCATTTCTCCTTTTCCCAAATCCAGTCAGCTTATGTTCTGAAAGAGCTGAAAAATCTGGACCCCTACAAATCAGCCAGGCTAGACAATCTAGACCCTTTCTTTCTAAAATGATCTGCCGAAATTGTTGCAACCCCTATTACTAGCCTGTTCAACCTCTCGTGTCATCTGAGATTCCCAAAGATTGGAAAGCAGCTGCGGTCATCCCCCTCTTCAAAGGGGGGGACACTCTTGACCCAAACTGCTACAGACCTATATCTATCCTACCCTGCCTTTCTAAGGTCTTCGAAAGCCAAGTCAACAAACAGATTACCGACCATTTCGAATCCCACCGCACCTTCTCCGCTATGCAATCTGGTTTCAGAGCTGGTCATGGGTGCACCTCAGCCACGCTCAAAGTCCTAAACAATATCGTAACCGCCATCGATAAGAAAAAATACTGTGCTGCCGTATTCATTGACCTGGCCAAGGCTTTCGACTCTGTCAATCACCACATCCTCATCAGCAGACTCAGTAGCCTTGGTTTCTCAAATGATTGCCTCGCCTGGTTCTCCAACTACTTCTCTGATAGAGTTCAATGTGTCAAATCGGATGGCCCGTTGTCCGGGCCTCTGGCAGTCTCTATGGGGGTGCCACAGGGTTCAATTCTTGGGCCAACTCTTTTCTCTGTATACATCAATGTCGCTCTTGCTGCTGGTGAGTCTCTGATCCACCTCTACGCAGACGATACCATTCCGTATACTTCTGGCCCTTCTTTGGACACTGTGTTAACAACCCTCCAGACGAGCTTCAATGCCATACAACTCTCCTTCCGTGGCCTCGAACTGCTCTTAAATACAAGTAAAACTAAATGCATGCTCTTCAACCGATCGCTGCCCGCACCTGCCCGCCCGTCAAGCATCACTACTCTGGACGGTTCTGACTTAGAATATGTGGACAACTACAAATACCTAGGTGTCTGGTTAGACTGTAAACTCTCCTTCCAGACTCACATCAAACATCTCCAATCCAAAGTTAAATCTAAAATTGGCTTCCTATTTCACAACAAAGCATCCTTCACTCATGCTGCCAAACATACCCTCGTAAAACTGACCATCCTACCGATCCTCGACTTTGGCGATGTCATTTACAAAATAGCCTACTCAATAAACTGGATGCAGTCTATTACAGTGCCATCCGTTTTGTCACCAAAGCCCCATATACTACCCACCACTGCGACCTGTACGCTCTCGTTGGCTGGCCCTCGCTTCATACTCGTCACCAAACCCACTGGCTCCAGGTCATCTACAAGACCCTGCTAGGTAAAGTCCCCCCATATCTCAGCTCACTGGTCACCATAGCAGCACCCACCTGTAGCACGCGCTCCAGCAGGTATATCTCTCTGGTCACCCCCAAAGCCAATTCCTCCTTTGGCCCTCTCTCCTTCCAGTTCTCTGCTGCCAATGACTGGAACGAACTACTAAAATCTCTGAAACTGGAAACACTTATCTCCCTCACTAGCTTTAAGCAACAGCTGTCAGCAGCTCACAGATCACTGCACATAGCCCATCTATAATTTAGCCCAAGCAACTACCTCCTCCCCTACTGTATTTATTTATTTTGCTCCTTTGCACCCCATTATTTCTACTTTGCACTTTTTTCCACTACAAATCTACCATTCCAGTGTTTTATTTGCTATATTGTTTTTACTTTGCCACCATGGCCTTTTTTGCCTTTACCTCCCTTATCTCACCTCATTTGCTCACATTGTATATAGACTTATTTTTCTACTGTATTATTGACTGTATGTTCGTTTTACTCCATGTGTAACTCTGTGTTGTTGTGTGTGTCAAACTGCTTTGCTTTATCTTGGCCAGGTCGCAATTGTAAATGAGAACTTGTTCTAAACTTGCCTACCTGGTTAAATAAAGGTGAAATAAAATGTTAAAAAATAAAGAAATGTATGCCACCGCCCCCAACACACTGCCTACACATTGCCCTGGATCCTGTTGCATTCAAATAAATGGTTGTATGTGTATGGGGGGAAATGTGACTGCTCAGAAAAATGTGTCTGCAATCAAAAATATGCACACACATACACACTCCGTTCTCCAATCTACCATCAAAGAAGAGCGAGAGTTCATGTTTAATTTACAGTTCCAAGTAGCTAGCTACTCAATTTACCAAACTGCTCCAATGCCATCAAACTGAATCAGAATCACTTTTTTGGCCAATTACATTTACACAGGTGCTGCCAGCAGTAGACAATCTACAGACACACAGACAACATACACAATATAAATACAGTAAACATAAAAAAAAAAAATATTTTATACATGACCCTAAGCATGATGGGATGTTAATTGCTTAATCAACTCGGGAACCACACCGGTGTAAGCACCTGCTTTAACACACTTTGTATCCCTCATTTACTCAACGGTTAACATTATTTTGGAAGTTACCTGTATCTATAGATGCAGAGGGAGGAATAGAGCACATAGTGCTGTTCAGAGGTGTACATAGTGCTAATGCAGTATAGTGCAGTTATTAGTATTACAGGTCATTGATGGAAAGGTGCAGTGATCGGCTCAACGCAGTCTATTACTCCCTGTGAGCCCGATAGCCTGTTGGTGAGGGCCACAGCACCAACAGGGAAGACAAAGCACTAATAGCAACATCTATGGCGGGTAAGTGCTCGCACCGAAAAAAGAATGAAAAACAACTGTCCAAGTCCATTTGATTCCATTGTCAGCATTGTATTACCTGACAACATATCGGGGGGGTAATTCATTAGGATGCAGGCTATGACTCTGGTACCAATCTCTTTCTCCCTGACAATCTCCCGCTCTCTCAGACATTGGCTAGTTTGGCCACTCAATTATAGGGCTTCTGTTTTAAGTTGGCCGATAAGCATCGCGGTAGGGCAGCTCCCATTTTAAATCACCAATCCCGGTTTTCAACTATATATCAAGCTGTGATGGCTCCATCACATCTGGAGCCGAGGATAAGGTTCAGCCAACACCTCATGGCTTTAACAGACCCGCCTAGCCACTCTCAAAGGGCGACGAGGAGGGAGAAATGACATGTCAAGCAATCTTGCCTGAGACTTAAACTAACAGTTACCATGGATCCCCTAACATCACACTGTTGATTCAGTATTGACTGGAGAGGCTGAAACACACAGAACACATCACGGGTGAATGGGCTGGCAGTTCCTGTCATGATAAATGTGGCACCCGCTGTATCAGTGTGACTGCAGGTGTCCGAGGTGTCGGCCTAACCACGACCCTGACCTTTGCGTCTGGCTATCCCCACAGGGGGAAGAGCAGAACCCACTCAGGACAAGCTACAGCAGCAGGACAGTGGGGGTCAAACTGCTCTCACCACATGCCATCATGTCCACCACAGTCAGCATGCCATTTATCTACATCTAGACTATATCTCATTACTTACTATCACGCATAGCTAGACTACATATCACCATACAAACAATATACACTGCTCAAAAAAATAAAGGGAACACTTAAACAACACAATGTAACTCCAAGTCAATCACACTTCTGTGAAATCAAACTGTCCACTTAGGAAGCAACACTGATTGACAATAAATTTCACATGCTGTTGTGCAAATGGAATAGACAACAGGTGGAAATTATAAGCAATTAGCAAGACACCCCCAATAAAGGAGTGGTTCTACAGGTGGTGACCAATTCTCAGTTCCTATGCTTCCTGGCTGATGTTTCGGTCACTTTTGAATGCTGGCGGTGCTTTCACTCTAGTGGTAGCATGAGACGGAGTCTACAACCCACACAAGTGGCTCAGGTAGTGCAGCTCATCCAGGATGGCACATCAATGCGAGCTGTGGCAAGGTTTGCTGTGTCTGTCAGCGTAGTGTCCAGAGCATGGAGGCGCTACCAGGAGACAGGCCAGTACATCAGGAGACGTGGAGGAGGCCGTAGGAGGGCAACAACCCAGCAGCAGGACCGCTACCTCCGCATTTGTGCAAGGAGGAGCAGGAGGAGCACTACCAGAGCCCTGCAAAATGACCTCCAGCAGGCCACAAATGTGCATGTGTCTGCTCAAACGGTCAGAAACAGACTCCATGAGGGTGGTATGAGGGCCCGACGTCCACAGGTGGGGGTTGTGCTTACAGCCCAACACCGTGCAGGACGTGTGGCATTTGCCAGAGAACACCAAGATTGGCAAATTCGCCACTGGCGCCCTGTGCTCTTCACAGATGAAAGCAGGTTCACACTGAGCACATGTGACAGACGTGACAGAGTCTGGAGACGCCGTGGAGAACGTTCTGCTGCCTGCAACATCCTCCAGCATGACCGGTTTGGCGGTGGGTCAGTCATGGTGTGGGGTGGCATTTCTTTGGGGGGCCGCACAGCCCTCCATGTGCTCGCCAGAGGTAGCCTGACTGCCATTAGGTACCGAGATGAGATCCTCAGACCCCTTGTGAGACCATATGCTGGTGCGGTTGGCCCTGGGTTCCTCCTAATGCAAGACAATGCTAGACCTCATGTGGCTGGAGTGTGTCAGCAGTTCCTGCAAGAGGAAGGCATTGATGCTATGGACTGGCCCGCCCGTTCCCCAGACCTGAATCTAATTGAGCACATCTGGGACATCATGTCTCGCTCTATCCACCAACGCCACGTTGCACCACAGACTGTCCAGGAGTTGGCGGATGCTTTAGTCCAGGTCTGGGAGGAGATCCCTCAGGAGACCATCCGCCACCTCATCAGGAGCATGCCCAGGCGTTGTAGGGAGGTCATACAGGCACGTGGAGGCCACACACACTACTGAGCCTCATTTTGACTTGTTTTAAGGATATTACATCAAAGTTGGATAAGCCTGTAGTGTGGTTTTCCACTTTAATTTTGAGTGTGACTCCAAATCCAGACCTCCATGGGTTGATAAATTGGATTTCCATTGATTATTTTTGTGTGATTTTGTTGTCAGCACATTCAACTATGTAAAGAAAAAAGTATTTAATAAGATTATTTCATTCATTCAGATCTAGGATGTGTTATTTTAGTATTCCCTTTATTTTTTGGAGCAGTACATAATACCTACATAATATTATAGCTAGACTACATATCGCCATACAAACAATATAATACCTACATAATATTATAGCTAGACCACATATCACCATACAAACAATATATAATATCTATATAATATTATAGCTAGACTACATATCACCACACAAATTATATAACATAATACTTATACTACATATCGCCATACAAACGATATACCTAAATATTATAGCTAGACTACATATCGCCATACAAACGATATAATACCTATATAATATTATGTCATAGGTAGGCTATATATCACCATACAAACAATATATAATACCTGTATAATATTATAGCATAGCCAGGCTACATAATCGCTATACAAAGTATATAACACCTATATAATATTACAGCATAGCTAGGCTATACACAGCCATACAAAGTATATAATATAATAGCATAGCTAGAGTATATAAGTGGAAACACTTATCTCCCTCACTGGCTTTAAGCACCAGCTGTCAGAGAAGCTCACAGATCACTGCACCTGTACATAGCCCATCTATAATTTAGCCCATACAACTACCTCTTCCCCTACTGTATTTATTTATTTATTTTGCTCCTTTGCACCCCGTTATTTCTATTTCTACTTTGCACTTTCTTCCACTACAAATCTACCATTCCAGTGTTTTACTTGCTATATTGTATTTACTTTGCCACCATGACCTTTTTTGCCTTTACCTCCCTTATCTCACCTCATTTGCTCACACTGTATATAGACTTATTTTTCTACTGTATTATTGACTGTATAGGGGCCGGCGGAGAACAGTAGGTTAACTGGTTCAGGGGAAGAACGACAGATTTTTACCTCGTCAGCTCGGGGATTCGATCCAACAATCTTTCGGTTACTTGCCCAACGCTCTAACCACTAGGCTACCTGCCGCCCCGTAATGGTAATGCCGGTATTTTCCACATTACCTCCTTTGGCATGACTGATTGACAGTTGATATCAATCAGCGTAAATAAACACTGGAAGGGTTTGGGTGAGACTTTAAAATGTATACAGTGTCAGGAAAGGAGGAAGGAAAAAGAATGAAGAAAGCATACCTTGACGTAGGACGGCTGTTTTTCCAGGATAAGATCGGCAACTTTTTTGGAAACCTACAGAGCGAGGACAAAAAAAAATAACCCAGTCAGACGCTTGTAAATGCCATCCCACCTGAGAAACACGGTTATCATACTATGGTAGAGCATGGAGAAAGAATAGCTGGCTTTGGTGCCTGTATCTAAAACATAAGTCTTTAACCAAGAGGATTCTCACAATGTGGAATATCTGTATTGTTGATCAAACCGAGACTGAATTAGCCTGCACTTTACTACGAGACTGAACTAGCCTGCACTTTACTACGAGACTGAATTAGCCTGCACTTTACTACGAGACTGAACTAGCCTGCACTTTACTACGAGACTGAACTAGCCTGCACTTTACTACGAGACTGAACTAGCCTGCACTTTACTACGAGACTGAACTAGCCTGCACTTTACTACGAGACTGAACTAGCCTGCACTTTACTACGAGACTGAATTAAATCTATACTTTACTACGAGACTGAATTAAATCTATACTTTACTACGAGACTGAATTAAATCTATAATTTACTACGAGACTGAATTAAATCTATACTTTACTACGAGACTGAATTAAATCTATACTTTACTACGAGACTGAATTAAATCTATACTTTACTACTAGACTGAATTAAATCTATACTTTACTACTAGACTGAATTAAATCTATACTTTACTACTAGACTGAATTAAATCTATACTTTACTACGAGACTGAATTAAATCTATACTTTACTACTAGACTGAATTAAATCTATACTTTACTACTAGACTGAATTAAATCTATACTACTAGACTGAATTAAATCTATAATTTACTACTAGACTGAATTAAATCTATAATTTACTACTAAACTGAATTAAATCTATAATTTACTACTAGACTGAATTAAATCTATAATTTACTACTAGACTGAATTAAGTCTATACTTTACTACGAGACTGAATTAAATCTATAATTTACTACGAGACTGAATTAATTCTATACTTTACTACTAGACTGAATTAAATCTATAATTTACTACTAGACTGAATTAAATCCATACTTTACTACGAGACTGAATTAAATCTATAATTTACTACTAGACTGAATTAAATCTATAATTTACTACTAGACTGAATTAAATCTATACTTTACTACTAGCTACTTAAGAATAGCCTATTGTGTGTTGTACAGTATGTGCTGTACTCTATGTAACATTGGCATTATTCAAATATTGTGTGTATCATAGTCTTCATTGGTGTTTTCTGAGAAGCAAGGCCTAAAGGACAGAAAAGGTCAATGTTGCATTGATGAAATGGAATAAGAAATGTAACATCTCCTGTAGAAATATCTACCAGGTTGGGTTAACTACCAGGTTGTAGAAATATCTACCAGGTTGTAGAAATATCTACCATTTTGGGTTAACTACCGTAATTTCCGGACTATTAAGCGCACCTGAATATAAGCCGCACCTACTGAATTTAAAAAAATATATATATTTTGAACATAAATAAGCCGCACATGTCTATAAGCCGCAGGTGCCTACCAGTACATTGAAACAAATGAACTTTACACAGGCTTTAACAAAACACGGCTTGTAACAAAAATAAATAGGCTTTAACGAAACACGGCTTGTAACAAAAATAAATAGGCTTTAACGAAACACGGCTTGTAACAAAAATAAAAAATGAGCAGTAAGCTTTAGTTGTCTTTTTGCACTGAGTCAATTCCTCACGCTGCTGTTTCCAACGTCTTATCATCGACTCATTAAGACCAAGCTCCCGTGCAGCAGCTCTATTTCCTTTTCCAACAGCCAGATCAATCGCCTTCAACTTGAAAGCTGCATCATATGCATTTCTCCGTGTCTTTGCCATGATGAGGGTGACAAAATGACTACCGTAATCAGAATGATGGGAAGTTTGAGAGCGCTCGATTTAATCTAAACAGTAACAAAAAAGTTGTTTGACCTTAACCCGTTCGGCAATTTCATTGGTCTAATGAAAGCTTCATGCAGCCAAAAAACTGAACACGTCACAGTGTTTTTTTGGGAACAAAAAAATTTAAGCCGCGAGGTTCAAAGCCTGGGAAAAAAAGTTGCGGCTTATAGTCCGGAATTTACGGTACCAGGTTGTAGAAATAACTACCAGCTTGGGTTAACTACCAGGTTGTAGAAATAACTACCAGCTTGGGTTAACTACCAGGTTGTAGAAATATCTACCAGGTTGGGTTAACTACCAGGTTGTAGAAATAACTACCAGGTTGGGTTAATTTAACCCTGGACTAAATCATGCCAACACTCTCACACAGCATGCTGTATTTACTCAGTAGAAGAAGCCATGTTTGTGCACCTACACAACACGACATACTCACAATAAATACACAAGGGGCAGACTTGCCACCTAGCTACACATGGCCTAGTTCGTTGTGGATAGCATCTGACTTATAACACATTTAGGGCAAGGCTGTAGTGGGGATAACACACACAGACACACACAGCTAGGAACATAATGTTCCAGAGCGTTGTCGATGCTCAGTACACAGCTCCACAGTGAGGGGGAGCTGATATATTGCTGTACGGAGACGGGGAGCTAACTGGAGCCCTGAACAGAACAGATGGTCGGACTGTTCAGCTGCTACACTCGCTTGCTCAACTGTGTGTGTGTGTGTGTGTGTGTGTGTGTGTGTGTGTGTGTGTGTGTGTGTGTGTGTGTGTGTGTGTGAGAGAGAAGAGAGGAGAGAGAGGAGAGAGAGAGGAGAGAGAGAGAAGAGAGAGAGAGAAGAGAGGAGAGAGAGAGAGAAGAGAGAGAGAGAAGAGAGGAGAGAGAGAGAGAGAGAGAGAGGAGAGAGAGAGAAGAGAGAGAGGAGAGAGAGGAGAGAGAGGAGAGAGAGAGAGAGAGAGAGAGAGAGAGGAGAGAGAGAGAGAGGAGAGAGAGAGAGAGAGAGGAGAGAGAGAAGAGAGAGGGAGAGAGAGAGAGAGAAATAATGAATGTGAGATGGAGAGTTAGAGGGGATAGCCTCTGAAATCAACCATATTTTTTTAAATAAAGAAAAGTAGAAACCATACTAATACCTTTATGAGGTTATAAAAAGCAAAGATGACTGTTTGTAAGATGCGTACATGCGTGTGTACATGCTTGGGAAACATGTTCTGTGCCAGGGGTCTATGCTTTTTACAAGGAGCACGTGTGCGCCGAAATTGGAAAAATGTTGGCACACCCAAAGAAATGTAGGAGCACAATGAACAATATTTGAGGTAATAAAGCTAGAATCCTTCATTTTTCTAGCCACACTGGTGCTCCTAAATTAAAATTACAGATCGCACAGCAAAATATTTAGACGCATAGCAGTGGTTCAGTGTGAGGGGTCACTGCACTTACAGCACAACACCAGTCCCATTTGGGATCCAGAGAAAGGGCTCATCCCTGGTACAGAGACCCTTCTCTTCACTCAAACACAATTCACTCAAAAAACACATCCATATCATCAATAAGCAGCAGTGTGGAAAAGACCCAATCACCTGCAGGGGCCCACACCCCCACACAGATTAGCCCGCCCATCACCTGTGATCTGACAGAGCCCAACGGTGAGGTATAATTCACATGTAATTGACTGGGATGCAGAGCGGAGTTAATAGCCCAATTTTCTGGCTTCACACCCCATGCATTTTAGCTAAGAGCTGTCAATCAGAAAGGCTACTGGGTAGCAGTAAGAAATGGCACCCTATTCACCATATAGTGTGCACTACTTTTGACCAGAGCCCTATGAGTCCTGATCAAAAGTAGTTCACGATATATAGCGTAGGGTGCCATTTTGGACGCAGGCTACTGTAAGTGTTCTTCACCAGCTGCAGTTAGGGGTCTAAAAGCCAACAGCCAATCACATCGAATTCAGAAAGATAATCAACCAGTCATTGCCCTCGGTTTGTAGCCCAAAGGTAGAGACCGTGAAGCTGGACAGAAACAGTGGGCGTTAAGTTAGCCTATACCCGTTAGCCTATACCACTGCAGCATCCTAACATAACTCAATCATACACTGAGTGAGACGTTTCTATGTCAACAAATTTGACACACTAAAAGGTGTAAAGGAACATGTTGATTTCATGCAGAGCCGTGGTGGTAACACTCCCCGGTACATGTCACATACAACTACCCACCGCAATCAGAGACCGGGGCTCAATGTCCACCCTTTCCATTACTTATCCTACCTGCCTGTCTCCCCATCTCATTTCCTTACTGCCTGAATAAAACTAAATGTTGATTTATCTCATGTACTAAATCCATTCTTTGAGAGTTCCATCTGAGGTCTGTGATGCTAAGTGTCAGAGAGGCAGGGAGTGAAGTGGATCATTTCAATTTCTCTTATTACCTAAATGACACAACACCAGCCCTAGTGATTTCATAGCCAGCCTACTTTACCAGTACTGCACCAAATGAGGTTTCTATAATTCGTTAAGGGGAGACAGACAGTGGTGATGTACTGTATATCAAGCAGCTAAGTAAACACGGTGGCCATCTAAAAAAATACTTTCTACATCCCAAATAGAATAATATCACCTAAATCCCTCAAACTCAACTCTGGACCTGGAAGCCAGCTATTGTTCCCCTCCAATCGGGGACTGATTTAGACCTGGGACAATAAGTGACCTCATAGGTAAGAGTTGAATACCCCTGGACTATATGGTGAATAATATCATAGCCTATTCCCCAAAAGTAGTGTACTGTGTAGGGAATAGGATGTCATTTAGGACACACCCGGAGCATGAAACCCAGGAAGAGTCCTGGTCAATATCAATGAGTGAGCTGGATCAAATCCTCCCCCCCCCCCCCCGCCGGCCCCTTCCTCCTCCTAATACACCTGGATCAATACATACCGCCGGCCCCTTCCTCCTCCTAATACACCTGGATCAATACACACCGCCGGCCCCTTCCTCCTCCTAATACACCTGGATCAATACACACCGCCGGCCCCTTCCTCCTCCTAATACACCTGGATCAATACACACCGCCGGCCCCTTCCTCCTCCTAATACACCTGGATCAATACATAATCACATTGGGACCAGATGTTTGTCTATTGCGTGTGCCTGCTTGTGTGAAAGAGCTGTATTGTGTGTACCCATGTCCATGTAGCCAACTTATCATGTATCAGCTAATCACTTGAACAATAAGTAGTAGTGGAGTACAGCAATCTATATAGTTCACACACACACACACACACACACACACACACACACACACACACACACACACACACACACACACACACACACACACACACACACACACACACACACAAACAACAACAAAGCGAAAACAGGTTTTTAGAAATGTTTGTAAAAAATGTAAAAGAAATACTGTATTTACATAAGTAATCAAACCCTTTGCTATTAGACTCAAAAGCTCAGGTGCATCCTGTTTCCATTGATCCTCCTTGAGATGTTTCTACAACTTGATTGGAGTCCACCTGTGGTAAATTCAATTGATTGGACATGATTTGGAAAGGCACACACCTGTCTATATAAGGTCTCACAGTTGACAGTGCATGTCAGAGCAAAAACCAAGCCATGAGGTCGGAGGAATTGCCCGTATAGCTCCGAGACCGGATTGTATATTGTATATATATAAATATTTCTGCAGCATTGAAGGTCCCCAAGAACACAGTGGCCTCCATCACTCTTAAATGGTTGAGTTTTGGAACCACCAAGAGTTCCTAGAACTGGCTGCCTGGCCAAACTGAGCAATCGGGGGAGAAGGGCCTTGGTCAAGGAGGTGACCAAGAACCCAATGGTCACTGACAGAGCTCCTCTGTGGAGATGGGAGAACCTTCCAGAAGGACAACCATCTCTGCAGCACTCTACCAATCAGGCCTTTATGGTAGAGTGGCCAGACGGAAGCCACTGCTCAGTTAAAGACATGACAGCCCGCTTGGAGTTTGCCAAAAGGCACCTAAAGGACTCTCAGACCATGAGAAACAAGGTTCTCTGGTCTGATGAAACCAAGATTAAACTATTTGGCCTAAATGCTAAGTGCCACATTTGGAGGAAACCTGGCACCATCCCTATGGTGAAGCATAGTGGTGGCAACATACTAGGAATCCTAGAAGTTATAGAGAGACTCCCCCTCTTACAGTCAGAGCAGAGCCCTTGGCATCTCTAATGTGGATGACAATCATACAGCAGACAAGTAATTAACTGAGAGATGAGCCTCAGCCAACGATGTGTCAAAGCTGCCAATTACACTGCGAACCTCGACCACCTCCCTATATAGCAGCCATTCTCTAGAACAACAGCTTCCCCCCGGGGGGGGGGGAAATCACCCATTTGTTTTGGATGGAACTCATTTAAGGGAGAAGTTCTATAGAATGCATCAATGCACCATTCCTATCTACAGTACAGTATCTACTCCTCTGCCTCAGCGAGGGAAATATTCAATTTCACATCAGGACATAGGGATGGAGAGGCCCTCTCAATAGGTACCGTAATTTCCGGACTATTGAGCGCACCTGAATATAAGCCGCACCCACTGAATAAAAAAAAAAATCTTATTTTGAACATAAATAAACCGCACATGCCTACCTAGCCGCAGGTGCCTACCGGTACATTGAAACAAATGAACTTTACACAGGCTTTAACAAAACACGGCATGTAACAAAAATAAATAGGCTTTGACGAAACACGGCTTGTAACAAAAAAAATACAATTAGCAGTAAGCTTTAGTTGTCTTTTTGCACTGAGTCAATTTCTCACGCTGCTGTTTCCAACGTCTTATCAACGACTCATTAAGACCAAGCTCCCGTGCAGCAGCTCTATTTCCTTTTCCAACAGCCAGATCAATCGCCTTCAACTTGAAAGCTGCATCATATGCATTTCTCCGTGTCTTTGCCATGATGAGGCTGACAAAATGACTACCGTAATCAGAATGATGGGAAGTTTGAGAGCGCTCGATTTAATCTAAACAGTAAAAAGTTGTTTGACCTTAACCCGTTCGGCAATTTCATTGGTCTAATGAAAGCTTCATGCCGCCAAAAAACTAAGCACGTCACAGAATGTGTTTTTTTTTTTTTTTTTTTAAATGTGAAAGCGGGAAAAATCCATATATTAGCCGCGTCATTGTTTAAGCCGCGAGGTTCAAAGCCTGGGAAAAAAGTTGCGGCTTATAGTCCGGAAATTACGGTAGTTATCAATCAGAGAGAGAGTTCAGATCCTATAGGGAATGTCATTATGCATGTACACAATGTAGCACAGTGGAAGTCTATATCCAAAGCTATGAATATGTGATGGAGGAGAAACCATCCTTCTATGCATTTGTTTGAAAGGATCAGATAGGTGTGTAAGCAATACAGTGAAAATTCCACCTTAACAATCAGAGGACAAGATAGAGCTATTACCGTACATACCTACAGGAAGTGTCTAGGGGTCGTTTGCTAACTAGGGGATTACTTGGAATTCAGCATACGATGAACTCCATCCTACGGGGTGGGGGCGAGGCGATCTGAGGCCGGGTTAGTCATTCACAGCCTGGGTAAGGCAGAAGACTTGATAAGGCCCCTGGTCCTCTGGTCCTGGTATTGACCCCTAGGGGTCTCAGGCTGGCAGCCAGCTGTCTGCTCTGTTAAAGAGCTCTGTCAGACAGTCAGTGTTCTGTCCACAGAGGCCTCCATCTTTCATCCTACCACCGCTAGGGATCATGGCTCTGGCCCTGCCTCGCTCCCTGAATAGACAGCTCTGCTATGTGAGACACAATGCAGAGCAGGAGGAGGCTAGGGAGGGAGTCACAGTGAAGGATGAGAAAGAAGGGAGAGAGGAAGGATCCAGATTTTCTACCCTTCTTCCAAATTGTGCAGCTGCACACTCCACATCATGAATTTAAAAGCATTGGATTGGTGTAAGCATTGGCTTGAGGGAGTTTCCCACATTGTTCAATCTATGACAGGGAGTATGCAAGTGCACACTTCAGGAGAAGTGTAGAGAATTGTAGCACATTCAGGGAGAGAAGAGGAAGGTACAGAGGGAAAGATGAGGCAGGGAGGAAAGGAGGATGCAGGAAGAGAAGGAGGATCGAGGGAGAATATGGGTTGCATATTTCTAAAATGATTGCGATATTGTTCCTCTGCTGGCTAGCTCTCTGCCCTCCAGGCCTGGGTGGCCTGCAGAGAACCTCTACAATAGTGATGATGCTCTTTTTAAGCAATAAGGCACAACGGGGTGTGGTATATGGCCAACATACCACGGCTAAGGGCTGTTCTTCTTGGGGTGGCAGGTAGCCTAGCGGTTAGAGCGTTGGGCCAATAACTGAAAGGTTGCTAGATCAAATCCCAGAGCTGACAAGGTAAAAATCTGCTGTTCTGCCCCTGAACAAGGAAGTTAACCCACTGTTCCTAGGCCATCATTGTAAATAAGAATTTGTTCTTAACTTCTCTGGGCTAGGGGGCAGTATTTTCACGGCCGGATAAAAAAACGTACCCGATTTAAACTGGTTACTACTCTTGCCCAGAAATGAGAATATGCATATTATTAGTAGATTTGGATAGAAAACACTCTGAAGTTTCTAAAACTGTTTGAATGGTGTCTGTGAGTATAACAGAACTCATATGGCAGGCAAAAATCTGAGAAAATTCCAAGCAGTAAGTGGCCTGTGAGAATTTGTAGTTCTTCTTTTGATTCTCTATCAAAACTACAGTATCTCTGGGGTTACGTAGCACTTTCTAAGGCTTCCATTGGCTCTCTAAAGTCTTCAGAAAGCGGATTGAGGCGTCTCCTGCCTCTGGGCAGAGTATAATAGCTCAGTTTCTCAGTGCTGTCTGGTGACAAAGAGATAGGATATGCGCATTCACGAGATCACGCTGTTTTTTTCTTTCCCTCTTTGAATGAATACACTATTGTCCGGTTGGAATATTATCGCTATTTTAGGAGAAAAATACCATAAAAATTGATTTTAAACAGCGTTTGAAAGGCTTCTAAGTACGGTAATGGAACATTTGAATTTTTTTCTCTCGAAATGCGCTTGCGCGTTACCCTTTGGATAGTGACCTGAACGCACGAACAAAACGGAGGTATTTGAACATAACTATGGATTATTTGGAACAAAAACAAAATTTATTGTGGAAGTAGCAGTCCTGGGAGTGCATTCTGACGAAGATCAGCAAAGGTAATACAATTTTTCTAATAGTAATTCTGAGTTTAGTGTGCCCCGAAGTTGGCGGGTGTCAAAATAGCTAGCCGTGATGGCTGAGCTATCTACTCAGAATATTGCAAAATGTGCTTTCGCCGAAAAGCTATTTTAAAATCGGACATAGCGATTGCATAAAGGAGTTCTGTATCTATAATTCTTAAAATAATTGTTCTGTATTTTGTCAACGTTTATGATGAGTAATTTAGTAAATTCACCGGAAGTTCAGTGGGGATACATTTTCTGAACATCACACGCCAATGTAAAAAGCTGTTTTTTGATATAAATATGAACTTGATTGAACAAAACATGCATGTATTGTATAACATAATGTCCTAGGAGTGTCATCTGATGAAGATCATCAAAAGTTAGTGCTTCATTTAGCTGTGTTTTGGGTTTCTGGGACATATATGCTTGCTTGAAAAATGGCTGTGTGATTATTTTGGGCTATGTACTCTCCTAACATAATCTAATGTTTTGCTTTCGCTGTAAAGCCTTTTGAAATCAGACAATGTGGTTAGATTAACGAGACTCTTATCTTTAAAACGGTGTAAAATAGTCGTATGTTTGAAAAATTGAAATTATTGCATTTTTGACTGGCTGTTGCAGGTCACGTCCCACCTAGCCCAGAGAGGTTAACTGACTTGCCTAGTTAAATAAAGGTTAAATAAAAATAAATAAATAAATAAAAATGATGCACAACGCATCACGGAGTGCCTGGACACAGCCCTTAGCCGTGGTATATTGGCAATATACCACAAACCCCCAAGATGCCTTATTGCTATTATAAACTGGTTAGCAACATAATTAGAGAGGTAAAAATAAATGTTTTGTCATACCCGTGGTATATGGTTTGATATACCACGGCTGTCAGCCAATCAGCATTCAGGTTTCGACCCACCCAGTTTATAATTACTAATAACACTTTGGGCCTGCAGCAGAAACACTAACACTAACTATTAATCACAGTATATCTGTAGCGGTGTAAAGCAGTCTTGCTGAATATAACATGCCAATATCCACCTGGGACTGCACTTCTCCAATGTGCAATATAGGAGTCGACTGTATGTACATGCCCAGGTTAACAGTATAAGCTCAGGGTTAACAGAAATGACATAGAACTGCAGAATCACCAATTTTATGTTCTCTGTATTCAGATGTTGCAGAGCAATATACTGTACTCAATTATTTAGGTCCTTGTTTTGAACACTAAAGATGTTGTCATACAATGTTATGTTGGCCTTCGAAGTGCACGGATACAGTATAAACGGCATAGCCATTACCAATCAGGGAGAAGTATCTGTGGGAGTGAGTGACCCAGTGCTGCTCATGTCATTTCCTTCACTTACCGCTGCTTGTTGTCTCTTCAGCTTGTCTCTGTACTCCTCCAGCTCCTGCAAGTTCAGCTCAGGTGGGAGTTTCTATCATAAAAACACACAATAAAAGCATTGTTACAATACAATGAGAATACAATGCCCAATAACTTCTTAGAAGATAAAGCTATTCTGTGGAATGCTTTGGTGTGTGGAGTGAACCACCTGCCAGAAAATAAATCAAAAGATGACTTATCATGGACACCGAACTGAAATCCAAATGCCAGCAGCTTAGAGCCGGGCAGGATTTCGTTTGATTTGTTTCTTTTAGAAACTAATCTTAATTCTTTGGAGTTCCAGTTTGTTTAAGTACCATTTTTCAAAAGAGCCTCCACGGTCTTCATCATTTAAAAAGAGAAGAAAAAAAAGTGGCAGAATTGTATAGCACACATGCTTAGACGTATAATAAATTTAAAATGGAGGAGCACTACTTAATTGGTGAAGAACGAACAAGGGGAAAGACAGCAGCAAAAAACTAAGCACTGAGGATGATGGGTAATTGCTTTCCACTTGGCTGAAAGTCTAATTTTGTAATCTGGAAGGTTGTTGTTCTTGCGACACTGCTAAATCTAATGAGATTTCACACCCTTCCTCCGCGAGTGTTTAATCCATCAATCTGGAAGTCATCGGCGTGTGAGCAGGAGAAGACGCCACAGTGACGCTAGAATAGATACACCCGTCAAGGGGGGAGAGGTGTCCCACATAACAAGTTTGGGAACCAGGGGGAGGGAGGTGTAGGTAGGGAGGCCTCAAGTCCCTGTAACTAGTCAGCGTAGACACCAAGTCCCTGTAACTAGTCAGCGTAGACACCAAGTCCCTGTAACTAGTCAGCGTAGACACCAAGTCCCTGTAACTAGTCAGCGTAGACACCAAGTCCCTGTAACTAGTCAGCGTAGACACCAAGTCCCTGTAACTAGTCAGCGTAGACACCAAGTCCCTGTAACTAGTCAGCGTAGACACCAAGTCACTGTAACTAGTCAGCGTAGACACCTAGTCACTGTAACTAGTCAGCGTAGACCAAGTCACTGTAACTAGTCAGCGTAGACCAAGTCACTGTAACTAGTCAGTGTAGACCCCGCTGAGGCACCAAGTCACTGTAACCAGTCAGTGTAGACCAAGTCACTGTAACTAGTCAGTGTAGACCAAGTCGCTGTAACCAGTCAGTGTAGACCAAGTCACTGTAACCAGTCAGTGTAGACCAAGTCACTGTAACCAGTCAGTGTAGACCAAGTCACTGTAACCAGTCAGTGTAGACCAAGTCACTGTAACCAGTCAGTGTAGACCAAGTCACTGTAACCAGTCAGTGTAGACCAAGTCACTGTAACCAGTCAGTGTAGACCAAGTCACTGTAATCAGTCAGTGTAGACCAAGTCACTGTAATCAGTTAGTGTAGACCAAGTCACTGTAACCAGTCAGTGTAGACCAAGTCACTGTAACCAGTCAGTGTAGACCAAGTCACTGTAACTAGTGAGTGTAGACCCCGCTGAGGCCCCAAGTCACTGTAACCAGTCAGTGTAGACCAAGTCACTGTAACTAGTCAGTGTAGACCAAGTCACTGTAACTAGTCAGTGTAGACCAAGTCACTGTAACTAGTCAGTGTAGACCAAGTCACTGTAACTAGTCAGTGTAGACTAAGTCACTGTAACCAGTCAGTGTACACCCCGCTGATTGCACTGTTTGGTACTATATTGTACAATGTATAGTGTACATGACGATCGGACTGTTATGGGAGGTCCAAGCCTGTTACATGGCATATGCCTCAGTCTTCCTGTGGTGGATAAGGCTTTTGTATGCTGGTAGGGTGTCTTGGTATCTGGGCTAAGTGGTGATAGTCATCGAAACAAACTAGGATCTATTGGACTTCATGGACAAATATAGCTCCAGATACAAGCGTTGATTTAGAATTAAATGGAACATGTAAAATAATAAGATCATAAAAGACAGAATAGCTTATAGCTTTTTAAGAGCGTGGAAAGCAGGTCCTTCACAGAAATTCCCTTGTTGCTGTTTATATCCCTTGTTGCTGAGGGTTTAGCGCTTGAGGTAGTCACCTCATACAAGTACTTGGGAGTATGGCTAGACGGTACACTGTCCTTCTCTCAGCACATATCAAAGCTGCAGGATAAAGTTAAATCTAGACTTGGTTTCCTCTATCGTAATCGTTCCTCTTTCACCCCAGCTGCCAAACTAACCCTGATTCAGATGACTATCCTATCCAGGCTAGATTACAGAGACGTCATTTATAGATCGGCAGGTAAGGGTGCTCTCGAGCGACTAGATGTTCTTTACCATTCTGCCATCAGATTTGCCACCAATGCTCCTTATAGGAAACATCACTGCACTCTATACTGGTCATCTCTGTATACCCGTCGCAAGACCCACTGGTTGATGCTTATTTATAAAACCCTCTTAGCCCCCTTATCTGAGATATATACTGCAGTCCTAATCCTCCACATACAACACCCGTTCTGCCAGTTACATTCTGTTAAAGGTCCCCAAAGCACACATCCCTGGGTCGTTTGCCTTTTCAGTTCGCTGCAGCTAGCGACTGGAACGAGCTGCAACAAAACACTCAAACTGGACAGTTTTACCTCCATCTCTTCATTCAAAGACTCAATCATGGACACTCTTACTGACAGTTGTGGCTGCTTCGCGTGATGTATTGTTGTCTCTACCTTCTTGCCCTTTGTGCTGCTGTCTGTGCCCAATAATGTTTGTACCATGTGTTGTGCTGCTGCCATGTTGTGTTGCTACCATGTTGTTGTCATGTTGCTACCATGCTGTGGTCTTAGATCTCTCTTTATGTAGTGTTGTGTTTAGGCTGCAGCATAGACTGAACTGTAGACCTAACTGACTAACTCACCTCCAGCTTGTGTCTTCTGGGTCTGTAGTGAACAGTGGGCCTAACTAACTAACTAACTAACTCACCTCCAGCTTGTTGTGTCCTCTGGGTCTGTAGTGAACAGTGGGCCTAACTAACTAACTAACTAACTAACTAACTCACCTCCAGCTTGTTGTGTCCTCTGGGTCTGTAGTGAACAGTGGGCCTAACTAACTAACTAACTAACTCACCTCCAGCTTGTTGTGTCCTCTGGGTCTGTAGTGAACAGTGGGCCTAACTAACTAACTAACTAACTCACCTCCAGCTTGTTGTGTCCTCTGGGTCTGTAGTGAACAGTGGGCCTAACTAACTAACTCACCTCCAGCTTGTTGTGTCCTCTGGGTCTGTAGTGAACAGTGGGCTTAACTAACTAACTCACCTCCAGCTTGTTGTGTCCCCTGGGTCTGTAGTGAACAGTGGGCTTAACTAACTAACTAACTAACTCACCTCCAGCTTGTTGTGTCCTCTGGGTCTGTAGTGAACAGTGGGCCTAACTAACTGACTAACTCACCTCCAGCTTGTTGTGTCCTCTGGGTCTGTAGTGAACAGTGGGCCTAACTAACTAACTAACTAACTCACCTCCAGCTTGTTGTGTCCTCTGGGTCTGTAGTGAACAGTGGGCCTAACTAACTAACTAACTCACCTCCAGCTTGTTGTGTCCTCTGGGTCTGTAGTGAACAGTGGGCCTAACTAACTAACTAACTCACCTCCAGCTTGTTGTGTCCTCTGGGTCTGTAGTGAACAGTGGGCCTAACTAACTGACCTTAAGCTTGTTGTGTCCTCTGGGTCTGTAGTGAACAGTGGGCTTAACTAACTAACTCACCTCCAGCTTGTTGTGTCCTCTGGGTCTGTAGTGAACAGTGGGCCTAACTAACTAACTAACTCACTCACCTCCAGCTTGTTGTGTCCTCTGGGTCTGTAGTGAACAGTGGGCCTAACTAACTAACTAACTCACCTCCAGCTTGTGTCTTCTGGGTCTGTAGTGAACAGTGGGCTTAACTAACTAACTAACTAACTAACTAACTCACCTCCAGCTTGTTGTGTCCTCTGGGTCTGTAGTGAACAGTGGGCCTAACTAACTAACTAACTCACCTCCAGCTTGTTGTGTCCTCTGGGTCTGTAGTGAACAGTGGGCTTAACTAACTAACTAACTAACTAACTAACTCACCTCCAGCTTGTTGTGTCCTCTGGGTCTGTAGTGAACAGTGGGCCTAACTAACTGACTAACTCACCTCCAGCTTGTTGTGTCCTCTGGGTCTGTAGTGAACAGTGGGCTTAACTAACTAACTCACCTCCAGCTTGTTGTGTCCTCTGGGTCTGTAGTGAACAGTGGGCCTAACTAACTAACTAACTAACTCACCTCCAGCTTGTTGTGTCCTCTGGGTCTGTAGTGAACAGTGGGCCTAACTAACTAACTCACCTCCAGCTCGTGCTGCACCATGTCAAAGGAGTCGTTGGAGTAGTAGACCTCCTGGATGCTGTTAATGATCTCCTGCTCCGCTTGGGGGTCAATGGGCTGCTCCCTCATCTCCCTCATCTCCTCCTGAGATACCAGAGAGAGGTGAGAAAGAGAAATTGATGCATCAGTTAGGTCAGTAAGACTGCAAAGCACCCGGTTGCTGGGACACCCTCGTGGGAAGGGAGGAAACGGAGGCTCTGTGAGAGAAAACAACTCTCCAGAATATCTCTAGGAACCAGAGCCTGTCCATTGGGTTTATCGCTCCTGAAGTCCACAGATTACCTTCTTATTTAAGCCTGTCTGGCTGTTTCCCTGGAGAGAACTCTACACAGACCCCTAATGAGCCTGAATATAGGCACTTATCAATAGATACCGCTCTCAGTCAATCCTCTCTTTGAAGATTGATACGCTGGCCAATTTGAGAGAGGGCAAAGCCTGTGCAACACACAGATAATGCATTATAGTAAAGCAATTCAGCTATGAAATAGGCTGAAACGTATCCAGGAGGAATGGGGGTAAATCATCCCAATGGCAGGCAAAAGGACTGATCGAGGAAGAAAGATGCTAGGATATTCTTCAATAACCTTCACAGCATCCATTTGACCATGCCAGAGAGATAGGGTGTGACAGATGGGCCTATATCTCAGGCACTGAATATCAAAACACACCTGCCTAGTCGAGAAAATAGCTTAAAAACCTGATTTTTCCAGTAAAAGTGAGGAATCAGAGGCAAATTAGAGGCGAATTACAAGGGAATCAGGGGCAAATTACAGAGGAATCAGAGGCGAATTACAGAGGAATCAGAGGCGAATTACAGAGGAATCAGAGGCGAATTACAGAGGAACCAGGGGCGAATTACAGAGGAATCAGGGGCGAATTACAAGAGAATCAGAGGCGAATTACAGAGGAACCAGGGGCGAATTACAGAGGAATCAGAGGCGAATTACAAGAGAATCAGAGGCGAATTACAGAGGAACCAGGGGCGAATTACAGAGGGATCAGAGGCGAATCACAGAAGAAGCAGGTGCGAAGCAGAGGAAAGAGGCAAATTAGAGAGGAATGAGAGGCGAATTAGAGAGGAATCAGAGGCTTGTTGTGAAATCTGTGAATGTTTTGTAATGTATTTAAAATTGTACAACTGCCTTAATCCTGCCTTGGGAGCAGCTAATGGGGATCCATAATAAATACAAATTAAAGATGAATCAGAGGCAAATTACAGAGGAATGAGTACCACCCGTGTGTGTGTGTGTGGGGGGGGGGGGGGGGGCCTATACCAGTATCACGATACTCGTGAGTATGGAAACAATTCACGAAGCGGATTTAACTTCTTTAGGAAAACAGCCCTAATGTTGGAAACAAACATTATGTTGTCATCGAGAGTCACATTTATTTATTTTCCAAGATATAGCACACAATATTTTACATACAGCAGGTTTTTAAAGGACCAAACAGGGAGGTCTGCTTTGTGTTTTCATTTTTTGCCATGGAAAGAAATATTGCGATCCTGCTATCGTCCCGTCCTGGTGTGTTTTGAAGGCGTGCTGTGCAGGTCTGACACATTTGAGGCTGGGTAGGGAGAACACAGCGGGAGCCAACATGGAGTGTGTGGGTGAGCGGAGCGTTGGAGCTCAGCATCCCTAGTGAGGGGGTGGGTGGAAAATTATGGAGGGAGGGATACTGGTAAAGAGAAAATAAGAAAAAGGCCAGAAGAGATTCATCTCTCAGGTACCCCAAATTGATAGTGCCCTTCTCTGAACTCTCTGCCTTTTCCTCTGTTTGTCCCACTCTTTCTCACCATGACTTTAAAAATATATTCAAGACAACAAAATCAACCTAGGTGAATGACTCATTTCTGGGCTCCATCTCTTCCCTCCACTCTGCTTCACAAACACAATCTAAACATTAGCCTCTCCCTAAACCCTGCAGAGCAGAGCCATCGAACATCAAGCTTTGATCACGTTCACGTTGATGGATTAAAATGAAACAATGATCCTCCTCCGTCCAAATTAAAAAGTCTCATCATCGTGCCGTTCCTCTTTCTCAATATGGGCAGAAACAAAAATTCAAAAGCCATTTGCACCTAAAAGTAGACTGTTTAATGAGCCTGATCAAAGAACCAAAGTCTGTTTGGCTGAAGTGGTCATTGAATGTAGAGAGAAAATCAAGCAGAAGACAAAGGGGTTCCTTCTTGGTGAGTGTCAGAAGCCAGGTGTACATGATGCCAGAGGAACACCTTGTCAGTTTGATGGTGAGGTAAATGGTGAAGATGTTCAGCTCTGCAGTACACACGATGCCAGAGGAACACCTTGTCAGTTTGATGGTGAGGTAAATGGTGAAGATGTTCAGCTCTGCAGTACACACGATGCCAGAGGAACACCTTGTCAGTTTGATGGTGAGGTAAATGGTGAAGATGTTCAGCTCTGCAGTACACACGATGCCAGAGGAACACCTTGTCAGTTTGATGGTGAGGTAAATGGTGAAGATGTTCAGCTCTGCAGTACACACGATGCCAGAGGAACACCTTGTCAGTTTGATGGTGAGGTAAATGGTGAAGATGTTCAGCTCTGCAGTACACACGATGCCAGAGGAACACCTTGTCAGTTTGATGGTGAGGTAAATGGTGAAGATGTTCAGCTCTGCAGTACACACGATGCCAGAGGAACACCTTGTCAGTTTGATGGTGAGGTAAATGGTGAAGATGTTCAGCTCTGCAGTACACACGATGCCAGAGGAACACCTTGTCAGTTTGATGGTGAGGTAAATGGTGAAGATGTTCAGCTCTGCAGTACACACGATGCCAGAGGAACACCTTGTCAGTTTGATGGTGAGGTAAATGGTGAAGATGTTCAGCTCTGCAGTACACACGATGCCAGAGGAACACCTTGTCAGTTTGATGGTGAGGTAAATGGTGAAGATGTTCAGCTCTGCAGTACACACGATGCCAGAGGAACACCTTGTCAGTTTGATGGTGAGGTAAATGGTGAAGATGTTCAGCTCTGCAGTACACACGATGCCAGAGGAACACCTTGTCAGTTTGATGGTGAGGTAAATGGTGAAGATGTTCAGCTCTGCAGTACACACGATGCCAGAGGAACACCTTGTCAGTTTGATGGTGAGGTAAATGGTGAAGATGTTCAGCTCTGCAGTACACACGATGCCAGAGGAACACCTTGTCAGTTTGATGGTGAGGTAAATGGTGAAGATGTTCAGCTCTGCAGTACACACGATGCCAGAGGAACACCTTGTCAGTTTGATGGTGAGGTAAATGGTGAAGATGTTCAGCTCTGCAGTACACACGATGCCAGAGGAACACCTTGTCAGTTTGATGGTGAGGTAAATGGTGAAGATGTTCAGCTCTGCAGTACACACGATGCCAGAGGAACACCTTGTCAGTTTGATGGTGAGGTAAATGGTGAAGATGTTCAGCTCTGCAGTACACACGATGCCAGAGGAACACCTTGTCAGTTTGATGGTGAGGTAAATGGTGAAGATGTTCAGCTCTGCAGTACACACGATGCCAGAGGAACACCTTGTCAGTTTGATGGTGAGGTAAATGGTGAAGATGTTCAGCTCTGCAGTACACACGATGCCAGAGGAACACCTTGTCAGTTTGATGGTGAGGTAAATGGTGAAGATGTTCAGCTCTGCAGTACACACGATGCCAGAGGAACACCATGTCAGTTTGATGGTGAGGTAAATGGTGAAGATGTTCAGCTCTGCAGTACACACGATGCCAGAGGAACACCTTGTCAGTTTGATGGTGAGGTAAATGGTGAAGATGTTCAGCTCTGCAGTACACACGATGCCAGAGGAACACCTTGTCAGTTTGATGGTGAGGTAAATGGTGAAGATGTTCAGCTCTGCAGTACACACGATGCCAGAGGAACACCTTGTCAGTTTGATGGTGAGGTAAATGGTGAAGATGTTCAGCTCTGCAGTACACACGATGCCAGAGGAACACCTTGTCAGTTTGATGGTGAGGTAAATGGTGAAGATGTTCAGCTCTGCAGTACACACGATGCCAGAGGAACACCTTGTCAGTTTGATGGTGAGGTAAATGGTGAAGATGTTCAGCTCTGCAGTACACACGATGCCAGAGGAACACCTTGTCAGTTTGATGGTGAGGTAAATGGTGAAGATGTTCAGCTCTGCAGTACACACGATGCCAGAGGAACACCTTGTCAGTTTGATGGTGAGGTAAATGGTGAAGATGTTCAGCTCTGCAGTACACACGATGCCAGAGGAACACCTTGTCAGTTTGATGGTGAGGTAAATGGTGAAGATGTTCAGCTCTGCAGTACACACGATGCCAGAGGAACACCTTGTCAGTTTGATGGTGAGGTAAATGGTGAAGATGTTCAGCTCTGCAGTACACACGATGCCAGAGGAACACCTTGTCAGTTTGATGGTGAGGTAAATGGTGAAGATGTTCAGCTCTGCAGTACACACGATGCCAGAGGAACACCTTGTCAGTTTGATGGTGAGGTAAATGGTGAAGATGTTCAGCTCTGCAGTACACACGATGCCAGAGGAACACCTTGTCAGTTTGATGGTGAGGTAAATGGTGAAGATGTTCAGCTCTGCAGTACACACGATGCCAGAGGAACACCTTGTCAGTTTGATGGTGAGGTAAATGGTGAAGATGTTCAGCTCTGCAGTACACACGATGCCAGAGGAACACCTTGTCAGTTTGATGGTGAGGTAAATGGTGAAGATGTTCAGCTCTGCAGTACACACGGTGCCAGAGGAACACCTTGTCAGTTTGATGGTGAGGTAAATGGTGAAGATGTTCAGCTCTGCAGTACACACGGTGCCAGAGGAACACCTTGTCAGTTTGATGGTGAGGTAAATGGTGAAGATGTTCAGCTCTGCAGTACACACGGTGCCAGAGGAACACCTTGTCAGTTTGATGGTGAGGTAAATGGTGAAGATGTTCAGCTCTGCAGTACACACGGTGCCAGAGGGACACCTAGTGGTGAATCAGAGAACCAACCGACATGGAACAATCAGTACTATAGATGCACGGGGTTGACTCGCAGTCCCGGGGGTTATAGCTGCGGGGCGTGTGGGTTTAGAGACATTAAATAGTGTGGATGAAGGGCGGGTGGGTGGCGGGCAGGTTGAATGAAGAGAAAACAATGCCATAAAAAAATCCAGAAATGTATCATTCTTGTGCAATTTATATCTATAGGCTACATTTCTGGCATTAGTGCGTAAATCTAAGCTTCAGGGCCTATAACTGTACACCTGCCAAATAGCCTACATGCCAAATCACCAAATGCTTTAGAGAACCTGTAGAAACAGTTCATGTCGATCTACCGAGGCAAAAAGACATGTCAAAATGTAATTAAATAAAAGAAAAGCTGCTAAATGGAGAATTGAAAATAAAGGGAAGGGAGGGCAAGAAAAGTCATGTTTGGAAAAGATTAGGTGAAGTGGTAAAAGAGGATGATGGCAGTGCTGGCTATGTTATGTGATCATTTTGAGGTGCTATACAAATTTGACAGTCACAAGACAGGAACTTCAAATAGGCTTATGACACATCAAGGGAACTGTAGCCTACTGTTCAGAAGGGTTAAACGGGAACTGAAATCTGGACACTGACTGTAGGTCTGTAACCTCTCAGGTAGCCTTTATTAACTCCTGCAGAATTAAGCATTTCTTGCAGTAAAATGATACACGTAGGCTACATTTTTACTCGGGAACAGGAGTAGAGAAACATGATTTCTTTCTTTCAGCATCTTGAGAGAATGTGAATGTGCAGTTAGCACCTCTACAGACGGTATCTGTCTTTATCAGCATCATAAAAGCTGATAGTACTTCAACCACATAAAATATGCATCCAAGCAGAACTGAAATCTTATCAGAAACGTATTGGGTCGTTGAAACACCATACTATTTTCTTACAACCGGTCTAACTGATGAAATTTGGACATTTTGCAAATAAAATCTTCAGTTTCTTCAGAGTCATTGCATTATCTCCCCGGTCCCTAAACATCTTTGCGCCGCAAAAGAAGCAGAGAGAAAAAAATAAACTTTCCAGACGTCAACTAGATTGAAACATTCATCCTATCCATTTATGACATTCTGGTGAAGAAGGGTTTATTTAGTCTTCTAGGAAAACATATAATGACAGAAGAGAAGCTGCATGTACCCAATTATAGCCAAGTTGACTAACAAACAGCCTACCAAATTGGCAGAAGTTAGAAGAAGAAACCTATCAGGAAAAATAAAGATCAGATCCCGAAAATGTCAATAAGACAACTCCATAAGACTCTGCATTACATCCCAAGGAGGCAGATACTGTATATCTGACATTATATAAACTCAGCAAAAAAAGAAAACGGCCCTTTTTCAGGACCCTGTCTTTCAAAGATAACTTGTAAAGATCCAAATAACTTCACAGATCTGAATTGTAAATGGTTTAAACACTGTTTCCCATGCTTGTTTAATGAACCATAAACAATTAATGAACATGCACCTGTGGAACGACCGTTAAGACATTAACAGCTTACAGACTGTAGGCAATTAAGGTCACAGTTATGAAAACTTAGGACACTAAAGAGGCCTTTCTACTGACTCTGAAAAAAACAAAAAGAAAGATGCCCAGGGTCCCTGCTCATCTGTGTGAACGCGCCTTAAGCATGCTGCAAAGAGGCATGAGGACTGCAGATGTGGCCAGGGCAATAAATTGCAGTGTCCACAATGTGAGACGCCTAAGACAGCGCTACAGGGAGACAGGACGGACAGCTGATCATCCTCGCAGTGGCAGACCACATGTAACACCTGCACAGGATTGGTACAGCCAAACATCACACCTGCGGGACAGGTACAGGATGGCAACAACAGCTGCCCAGGTTACACCAGGAACGCACAATCCCTCCATCAGTGCTCAGACTGCCCGCAATAGGCTGAGAGTGCCTGGACTGAAGGCAGGTCCTCACCAGACATCACCGGCAACAATGTCGCCTATGGGCACAAACGCACCGTCGCTGGACCAGACAGGACTGGCAAAAAGTGCTCTTCACTGACGAGTTGCGGTTTTGTCTCACCAGGGGTGATGGTCGGATTCACGTTTACCGTCGAACTAATGAGCGTTACACCGAGGCCTGTACTCTGGAGCGGGAGCGATTTGGAGGCGGAGGGTTCGTCATGGTCTGGGGCGTTGTGTCACAGCATCATCGGACTGAGCTTGTTGTCATTGAAGGCGATCTCAACACTGTGCGTTACAGGGAAGGCATCCTCCTCCCTCATGTGCTACCCTTCCTGCAGGCTCATCCTGACATGACCCGCCAGCATGACAATGCCACCAGCCATACTGTTCGTTCTGTGCATGATTTCCTGCAAGACAGGAATGTCAGTGTTCGGCCATGGCCAGCGAAGAGTCCAGATCTCAATCCCATTGAGCACGTCTGGGACCTGTTGGATCGGAGGGTGAGGGCTAGGGCCATTCCCCCCAGAAATGTCCGGCAACTTGCACGTTCCTTCTTAGAAGAGTGGGATAACATCTCACAGCAAGAACTGGCCAATCTGGTGCAGTCCATGAGGAGAAGATGCACTACAGTACTTAATACAGCTGGTGGCCACACCAGATACTGACTGTTACTTTTTTTGACCCCCCCTTTGTTCAGGCACACATTATTCCAATTTCTGTTCGTCACATGTCTGTGGAACTTGTTCAGTTTGTCTCTCAGTTGTTGAATCTTATGTTCAAAAAATATTTACACATGTGAAGTTCGCTGAAAATAAACGCAGTTGACAGTGAGAGGACATTTCTTTTTTTGCTGAGTTTAGATGTACAATACATGACCAAAAATATGTGGACACGTGCTCCCCGAACATCTCATTCCAAAATGATTGGCATTCATATGGAGTTGGTCCCCACTTTGCTGCTATAACAGCCTCCACTCTTCTGGCAAGGCTTTCCACTAGATGTTGGAACATTGCTACGGACACTCCATTCAGCCAAAAGAGCATTTGTGAGGTCGGGCACTGCTGTTTGGCGATTAGGCCTGGCTCGCAGTCCGTGTTCCAATTCATCCCAAAAGTGTTTGATGGTGTTGATGACTGGGCTGCACGGAGCCCTGACAAGTTCTTCCACACCAATCCTGACAAACCATTTCTATATGGACCTCGCTTTGTGCACAGGGGCATTGTCATGCTGAAACAGGAAAGGGCCTTCACCAAACTGTTGCCACAAAGTTGGAAGCACAGAATCGTCTAGAATGTCATTTTATGCTGTAGCATTAAATGCTGTAGCACAAGCCCGAACAATGAAAAACAGCCCCAGACCATTATTCCTCCTCCATCAAACTCCACTGTTGGTACTATCCATTGGGGCAGGTAGCGTTCTCCTGGCATCCGCCAAACCCAGATTCGTCCGTCGGACTGCCAGATGGTGAAGCATGATTCATCACTCCAGAGAACGCGTTTCCACTGCTCCAGAGTCCAATGGTAGTGAGTATTACACCACTCCAGCCAACGCTTGGCATTGCACATGGTGATCTTAGGCTTGTGTGCGGCTGCTCGGCCACGGAAACCCATTTCATGAATCTCCCGAAGAACAGTTCTTGTGCTGAAGTTGCTTCCAGCGGCAGTTTTGGAACTCGGTAGGGAGTGTTGCAACCTAGGACAGACATGCTAAGCGCTTCAGCATGCGGTGTTCCCGTTCTGTGAGCTTGTGTGGCCTACCACTTTGCGGCTGAGCCATTATTGCTCCTAGACGTTTCCACTTAACAATAACAGCAATTACAGGTGACAAGGGCAATTCTAGCAGTGTAGAAATTTCACAAACTGACTTGTTGGAAAGGTGGCATCCTATGGCGGTGCCACGTTGAAAATCACAAAATCACTGAGCTCTTCAGTAAGGCCATTCTACTTCCAATGTTTGTATATGGAGATCAAAAATCTAATTGTATTAGTCACATGCGTCGAATAAAACAGGTGTAGACCTTACAGTGAAATGCTTACTTACAAGCCCTTAACCAAAAATGCAGTTTCAAAAAAATACAGATAAGAATAAGAGATAAAAGTAACAAGTAATTAAAGAGCAGCAGTAAAAATAATATATACAGGGGGGTGCCGGTACAGAGTCAATGTTCGGGGGAAGCGGTTAGTTGAGGTAGCATGTACATGTAGGTAGAGTAGTTAATTAAAGTGACTACGCATAGATGAGAGTGGCAGTGGTGTGGAGAAGGGGGGGGGGGGCAATGCAAATAGTGTTGGTAGCCATTTTGCTAGCTGTTCAGGAGTCTTATGGCTTGGGGGTAGAAGCTGTTTAGAAGCCTCTTGAACCTAAACTTGGTGCTCCGGTACCGCTTGCCGTATGGTAGCAGAGAGAACAGTCTATGACTAGGGTGCCTGGAGTCTTTGACAATTTTTAGGGCCTTCCTCTGACACCGCCTGGTATAGAGGTCCTGAATGGCAGGAAGCTTGGCCCCAGTGACGTACTGGGCTGTTCGCACTACCCTCTGTAGTGCCTTGCAGTCAGAGGCCGAGCAGTTGCCATACCAGGCAGTGATGCAACCAATCAGGATGATCTTGATGGTGCAGCTGTAGAACCTTTTGAGGATCTGAGGACACATGCCAAATCTTTTCAGTCTCCTATAGGGGAATAGGTTTTGTTGTGCCCTCTTCACGATTGTCTTGGTGTGCTTGGACCATGTTAGTTTGTTGGTGATGGGGACGCCAAGGAACTTGACGCTCTCAACCTGCTCCACTACAGCCCCGTCGATGAGAATGGGGGCGTGCTCAGTCCTCCTTTTCCTGTAGTCCACAATCATCTCCTTTGTCTTGATCACGTTGAGGGAGAGGTTGTTGTCCTTGCACCACCTGGCCAGGTCTTTGACCTCCTCCCTATAGACTGTCTCATTGTTGTCAGTAATCAGGCCTACCGCTTTTGTGTCATCCGCAAATTTAATGAGGGTGTTGGAGTAGTGCCTGGCCGTGCAGTCATGAGTCAACAGGGAGTACAGGAGGGGGCTGATCAAGCAACCCTGAGGGGCACCTGTGTTGAAGATCTGAGTGGTGGATGTGCTGTTACCTACGCTTACCACCTGGGGGCAGCCCGTCAGGAAGTCCAGGATCCAGTTGCAGAGGGATGTGTTTAGTCCCAGGGTCCTTAGCTTATTGTTGAGCTTTGAGGGCACTATGGTGTTGAACGCTGAGCTGAAGTCAATGAATAGCATTCTCACATAGGTGTTCCTTTTGTCCAGGTGGGAAAGGGCAGTGTGGAGAGCAATAGAGACTGCATCATCTGTGGATCTGTTGGGGCGGTATGAAAATTGGAGTGGGTCTAGGGTTTCTGGGATGATGTGAGCCATGACCATCCTTTCAAAGCACTTCATGGCTACAGACATGAATGCTACAGGTCGGCAGTCATTTAGGCAGGTTACCTTAGTGTTCTTGGGCACAAGCACTATCATGGTCTGCTTAAACATGTTGGTATTACAGACTCAGACAGGGAGAGGTTGAAAATGTCAGTGAAGACACTTACTAGTTGGTCAGCGCATGTTCGGAGTACACATCCTTGTAATCCGTCTGGCCCTGCGGCCTTGTGAATGTTGACCTGTCTTAAGGTCTTAGTCACATCAGCAGCAGAGAGCGTGATCACACAGTCTTCCGGTAGAGCTGGTGCATGTTTCAGTGTTATTGGCCTCGAAGCGAGCATAGAAATGATTTAGCTCGTCTGGTAAGCTCGTGTCACTGGGCAGCTCTCGGCTGTGCTTCCCTTTGTAGTCTGTAATGGTTTGCAGGCCCTGCCACATCCGACGAGCGTCAGAGCCGGAGTAGAACGACTCTTAGTCCTATATTGACACTTTGCCTGTTTGATGGTTCGTCGGAGGGCATAGCGGGATTTCTTATAAGCTTCTGGGTTAGAATCCCGCTCCTTGAAAGCGGCAGCTCTAGCCTTTAGCTCAGTGCGGATGCTGCCTGTAATCCATGGCTTCTGGTTGGGGTATGTATGTACAGTCACTGTGGGGACGACATCGATGCACTTATTGATGAAGCCAATGACAGATGTGGTGTACTCCTCAATGCCATTGGAGGAATCCCGGAACATATTATAGTCTGTGCATGCAAAACAGTCCTGTAGCTTAGCATCTGCTTCATCTGACCACTTTCTTTATTGATCTAGTCACTGGTGCTTCCTGCTTTAATTTTTTGCTTGTAAGCAGGAAAGGGGAATGGAATTACGGTCAGATTTGCCAAATGGAGGGCGAGGGAGAGCTTTCTATGCATCTCTGTATGTGGAGTATAGGTGGTCCAGAGTTCTTTTCCCTCTGGTTGCACATTTAATATGCTGATAGAAATTTGGTAAAACTGATTTAAGTTTCCCTGCATTAAAATCCCCAGATACTAGCAGCACCGCCTCTGGGTGAGCATTTTCTTGTTTGCTTATGGCGGAATACAGCTCATTCAATGCCATCTTAGTGCCAGCCTCTGACTGTGGTGGTATGTAAACAGCTACAAGGAATATAGATAAACTCTCTCGGTAGGTAGTGTGGTCTGCAGCTTATCATGAGAAACTCTACCTCAGGCAAGCAATAGCTCGAGACTTCCTTAGATATCGTGCACCAGCTGTTGTTTACAAAAATACATAGACCACCGCCCCTTGTCTTACCAGACGCCGCTGTTGTATCCTGCCGGTACATTGCATAACCAAGCCAGCTGTATGTTGATATTGTCATCGTTCAGCCATGACTCCGTGAAGCATAAGATGTTACAGTTTTTAATGTCCCGTTGGTAGTTTAATCTTCCCAGTAACTCGTCCATTTTATTGTCCAAAGATTGCATGTTTGCTAGCAGAATTGAGGGAAGTGGGGGTTTATTCGATCGCCTCCGACTTCTCAGAAGGCAGCCCGCTCTCCGGCCTCTCTTTCTCCGCCTCCTCTTCACGCAGATCACTGGGGTCGGGGCCTGTTCCCGAGGGAGCCGTATATCCTCCACCTCGGGCTCGTCAGAGTCGTGAAAGAAGAAAAAGGATTCTGCTAGTCCGTGATGAGTAATCGCAGTCCTGATGTCTAGATGTTATTTTCGGTCATAAGAGACGGTAGCGGCAACATTACGTGCAAAAAGAGTAAAAAGAAGTTACAAACAACGCAGATAAACGAACGGAAAAAACAATTGGTTGGAGGCACGTAAAACGTCTGCCTTCTGCTCCGGTGTTCAATTTTATACACCTGTCAGTAACTGGTTTGTCTGAAATAGCCAAATTGACTAATTTGAAGGGGTGTCCACATACCTTTGTACACAGTGTATATCTGACAAATGCATATCATATACACCGAATGTACAAAACATTATGACAGACTGACCAGGTGAATCCAGGTGAAAGCTATGATCCCTTATTGATGTCACCTGTGAAATCCACTTCAATCAGTGTAGATGAAGGGGAAGAGACAGGTTAAAGATGGAGTTTTAAGCCTTAAGACATGGATTGTGTATGTGTGCCATTTAGAGGGTGAATGGGCAAGGAAAAGTCTTTAAGTGCCTTTGAAAGGGGGATGGTAGTAAGTGTCAGGTGCACCGGTTTGTGTCAAGAAATGCAACGCTGCTATGTTTCTCACACTCAAAAGTTCCCTGTGTGTATCAACAATGGTCCACCACCCAAAGGACATCCAGCCAACTTGACACAACTGTGGGAAGCATTAGAGTCAACATCAGCCAGCATCCCTGCGGAACACTTGACACCTTGTAGAGTCCATGCCCCGACGAATTGAGCTCCAATATTAGGAAGGTGTTCCTAATGTTTTGTACACTCAGTGTCTAGTCCGGCGGTTGCGGAAGGGTATTAGAAATTGCGGGCTGGTGTGTGTGAACAAACAGCTGACCCACGCACCACTAGAAGGTACATCCTAATTATCTCTCCTTACTCCTGAAGTGTGCAATTGTTCACTTCCCTTCATGAATTTGAAAGGAAATTAATGGTGTATGGTAATATGCCATCACCAATTCGATGCATTTACATTGAGTAGTGAACGAGTGTGCACTTAAGAGAGATTATCACGATACACAGTGGGCTTGAAAGAAGTGAATTGTAATGGATTGCAACATCTGTCGCTTCAAGGGACTGTGGAGACTAGATTAAATGCCTGAATTATTAAGTGCCCACAAAAGCCTCTTAAAATGTTCTAGGGAAGAAAAGATTGAGTGTAAAAAAAAAATATCAAAGGAATTCTACCATATGTGATCTGCTGCTTAGTCAGAGAAGTAAACGAAATGTGGTTTGTACAACTAAAGGGCCCCAAAAGAGGAAAGAGAGAAAAGTCTCTCAGGGCTACAAAGAGGCACCCACAACAACACTTATCTGTCAGGGAGAAAGAGCTGGCCTCCTTTTAAGGAATGCGTATACGTCTGCATTCCAAATGAGTCGTCTAAAGAGCAGAAACAGCCTAACACAGCCTTGCAAGGTCACATGAATCCTATGATGGCCGTCTTCTGACCCGCAGCACCTAGCAGGTACTGGATAATTGAATTTAGACCCGCCCATCGACAATTCTCTGACTTATCTGGGTGTACATTGGATGGCAGCATGCGTCAATCAAACACAGCAGAATTAGAAAAGATATCTTGAGGATGAATGGTTTGAACCACAGCCAAACCAGTTTGAGCTGCAGTACCAGTCAAAAGTTTAGACACACCTACTCATTCAAGGGTTTCTTTCATTTCACTATTTTCTACATTGTAGAATGGTGAAGACAAAACTATGAAATAACAAAAATGGAATTATGTAGTAACCCCAATTTATTTTTAATTTTTTAAATAAACATAAAAAAATATATATATATTTTATAGTTGAAATTCTTAAAAGTAGCCACCCTTTGCCTTGATGACAGCTTTGCACACTCTTGGCATTCTCTCAACCAGATTCATGAGGAAGTCATCTGGAAGGCTTTTCAGTTAACAGGTGTGCCTTGTTAAAAGTTAATTTGTGAAATTTCTTTCCTTGTTAATGCATTTCAGCCAATCAGTTGTGTTGTGACAAGGTAAGGGAGGTATACAGAACTTTTACCAGATAGGGCTAAGTCCATGTTAAGGCAAGAACAGCTCAAATAAGCAACGAGAAACAACAGTTCATCATTAGTTTAAGACATGAAGGTCAGTCAATGTGGAAAACGTAAAGAACTTTGAAAGTTTCTAAAAGTGCAGTCGCAAAAGCCGCTATGATGAAACTTGCTCTCATGAGGACCGAGACAGGAAAGGAAGACCCAGAGTTACCTCTGCTGCAGAGGATAAGTTCATTAGAGTTACCAGCACACCACCACAGCATTCTGCAGCGATATGCCATCCCATCTGGTTTGCGCTTAGTGGGACTATCATTTGTTTTTCAACAGGATTTCCAGGCTGTGTAAGGGCTATTTGACCAAGGAGAGTGATGGCGTGCTGCATCAGATGACCTGGCCTCCACAATCACCCGACCTCAACCCAATTGAGATGGTTTGGGATGAGTTGGACCGCAGAGTGAAGGAAAAGCAGCTAACAAGTATACAATATATGTGGAAACTCCTTCAAGACTGTTGGAAAAGCATTCCAGATGAAGCTGACTGAGCAAATGCCAAGAGTGTGCAAAGCTGTTATCAAGTCAAAGGGTGGCTACCTTGAAGAACCTAAAATATATTTTGATTTGTTTAAGACTTTTTTAAGTTACTACATGATTCCATGTGTTATTTCATAGTGTTGATGTCTTCACTATTATTCTACAATGAAGAAAATAGTACAAATAAAAGAAAAACCCTTGAATTGAGTAGGTGTCCAAACTTTTGACTGGTACCGTATATGAATAGTATGGTTTGAACCACACCCAAACCAGTTTGAGCTATGTGAATAGTATGGTTTGAACCACAGCCTTCTATAGGCCTGGATGGCTCTAGTTTGACCCCCTACCCCACTTGGTTTGATCTTTTCTCCAAGCAGCAATGCCAAATCATACAGTAGTCCCTGGAACAGGTATAGATAGGGGGTAGAAAGTAAAAATATGAACCTCTTTTCCCTCTCTCTGCTCCTTGTATCACATCTGTCCAAAGTCATTAAAGGTCAAGCTAGATAGAATGAGAACCATAGAAAATAAAAAGTATTCAGGCATAAGTCTAGCTGCACAACCCATTGGAGAACGTATTGAGAAATCATGTGACTAAACTGAATAAAAAGAAGAAGAAACTACATTATGAAACAAAGATAAATGACAAAGGAGGACAGTAAAAAGCTTTGGAGCACCTAAAAATGACATTTTAGGAAAAAAGGAAAACTCAGCTCCATCCTTAATAGAATCCGATGGCACATTCATCACAAAACCAACTGATATTGCAAACTACTTTAATTATTTTTTTAATTGGCAAGATTAGAAAACTTAGGCATGACATGCCAGCAACAAACGCTGACACACCACATTTAAGTTTATCTGACCAAATTACGAAAGAGAAGCATTGTAATTTTGAATTGCGTAAAGTGAGTGTGGAAGAGGTGAAAAAATTGTTGTCGATCAACAATGACAAGCCACCGGGGTCTGACAACGTGGATGGAAAATTACTGAGGATAATAGCAGACAATATTGCCACTCCTATTTGCCGTATTTTCAATTTAAGCCTACTAGAAAGTGTGCCCCCAGGTTTGGAGGGTCATTCCGCTACCTAAGCCCCCTTTACTGACTCAAATAGCCAACCAATCAGCCCACTACAAACACTTCAAATCAAAATCAAATCAAATCGTATTAGTCACATTGTGCTCACTGCTCATTGATTGTCTGTATTGTAATTGCTTTTAATAACCTGCCCCGGTTGAAAATTAGCCGGCTGGCTAAAACCGGCACTTTTACTGAAACGTTGATTAATGTGCACTGTCCCTGTAAAAAATAAAATAAACTCAAACATGCGCCGAATATAACCGGTGTTGACACTACAGTGAAATGCTTACTTACGAGCCCCTAACCAACAATGCAGTTTCAAAAAAATACAGATAAGAATAAGAGATAAAACTAACAAGTAATTAAAGAGCAGCAGTAAAAAAAACAATAGCGAGACTATATACAGGGGGGTGCCAGTACAAAGTCAATGTGCAGGGGCACCAGTTAGTTGAGGTAATATGTACATGTGGAGTTATTAAAGTGACATTGCATAGATGACAACAGAGAGGAGCAGTGGTGTAAAGAGGGGGAGAGGGGCAATGCAAATAGTCTGGGCAGCAATTTGACTAGATGTTCAGGAGTCTTATGGCTTGGGGGTAGAAGCTGTTTAGAAGCCTCTTGGACCTAGACTTGGTGCTCCGGTACCGTTTGCCGTGCGGTAACAGAGAGAACACTCTATGACTAGGGTGGCTGGAGTGTGTGACAAATTTTAGGGCCTTCCTCTGACACCACCTGGTATAGAGGTCCTGGATGGCAAGAAGATTGGCCCCAGTGATGTACTGGGCCGTTCGCACTACCCTCTGTAGTGCATTGCGGTCGGTAGCCGAGCAGTTGCCATACCAGGCAGTGATGCAACCAGTCAGGATCCTCTCGATGGTGCAGCTGTGGAACCTTTTGATGATCTGAGGACCCAGGCCAAATCTTTTCAGTCTCCTGTGGGGGAATAGGTTTTGTCGTGCCCTCTTCACGACTGTCTTGGTGTGCTTGGACCATGTTAGTGATCTGGACACCAAGGAACTTCAAGCTCAGTAAACTTTTGCCCAGATTCAATTTTGTTAACTGTAAAATAGGATTGTCAAACTTTCAGCATGCCTATAGGAAAGGACATTCAACAAGCACAGCAACTACACAAATGAGTGATGATTGGCTGAGAGAAATTGATGACAAAAAGATTGTGGGGGCTGTTTTGTTAGACTTGAGTGCAGCTTTTGACATTATCGATCATAGTCTGCTGCTGGAAAAAACATGTGTGTTAAGGCTTTACACCCCCTGCTATATTGTGGATAAAGAGTTACCGGTCTAATAGAACACAGAAGGTGTTCTTTAATGGAAATCTCTCCAATATAATCCAGGTAGAATCAGGAGTCCCCCAGGGCAGCTATCTAGGCCCCTTTTTTCAAGATTTACTAATGACATGCCACTGGCTTTGAGTAAAGCCAGTGTGTCTATGTATGCGGATGACTCAACCCTATACATGTCAGCTACAACAGCGACTGAAATGACTGCAACACTTAACAGAGATTTTAGTTAGGTTTAGAGTGGGTGGCAAGGAATAAGTTAGTCCTAAATATTTCTCAAATTAAAAGCATTGTATTTGGGACAAATCATTCACTAAACCCTAAACATTGTAATAACTAAATGTGGAAATTGAGCACGTTTCGGTGACTAAACTGCTTGGAGTAACCCTGTATTGTAAACTGTCATGGTCAATTTCACTGGTCACCCCCAAAGCCAATTCCTCCTTTGGCCACCTTTCCTTCCAGTTCTCTGCTGCCAATGACTGGAACGAACTGCAAAAAAATTGTAAAAAAATAATAATATATATATATATATTTATTTTTTTAAATCACTGAAGCTGGAGACTCATATCTCCCTCACTAACTTTATTAAGGTAGAGCAGAACTTTATTATGGACAGACTTCTCCCTATCTTAGCTTCTCTCTACCAGCTGTCAGAGCAGCTCACAGATCACTGCACCTGTACATAGTACATCTGTAAATAGCCCATCCAACTACCTCATCCCCATACTGTTATTTATTTGACTCCTTTGCACCCCAGTATCTCTACTTGCACATTCATCTTCTGCACATCAATCACACCAGTGTTTAATTGCTATATTGTAATTATTTCACTACTATGGCCTATTTATTGCCTTACCTCCCTCATTTGCACACACAGTATATATACTTTTTCTATTGTATTATTGAATGTATGTTTGTTTATTCCATGTGTAACTCTGTGTTGTTGTATGTGTCGAACTGCTATGTTTTATCTTGGCCAGGTCACAGTTGTAAATGAGAACTTGTTCTCAACTAGCCTACCTGGTTAAATAAAGGTGAGGGGAATTTTTTTTTTTTTAAAACATATTGATACAACAGTAGCTAAGATAGGGTGAAGTCTGTCCATAATAAAGTTCTGCTCTACCTTAACAGCACTATCAACAAGGCAGGTCCTACAGGGCCGAGTTTTGTCACACCTGGACTACTGTTCAGTCGTGTGGTCAGGTGCCACAAAAAGGGACTTAGGAAAATTGCAATTGGCTCAGAACAGGGCAGCATGACCGGCCCTTGGATGTACACAGAGAGCCAATATATATTAATAATATGCATGTCAATCTCTCCTGGCTCAAAGTGGAGGAGACATTGACTTCATCACTACTTATTTTGAAGAGATTTATTCATGAGAGGTGTTGGCATGTTGAATGCACTAAGCCGTCTGTCTGAACTACTGGCGCACAGCTCGGACACCCATGCATACCCCACAAGACATGCCACAAGAGGTCTCTTCACAGTCCCCAAGTCCAGAACAGACTATGGGAGGCACACAGTACTACATAGAGCCATGACTACATGGAACAATATTCCACATCAAGTAACTGATGCAAGCAGTAAAATTAGATTAAAAAAAAAAATTAAAAAAAATAAAAAAGTGGCTTGCGAAAGTATTCACCCGCTTGGCATTTTTCCTATTTTGGTGCCTTACAACCTGGAATTAAAATGGATATTTGGGGGGGGTTTGTATCGTTTGATTTACATAACATACCACTTTGAAGTTGCAAAATCATTTTTCTTGTGAAACAAACAAGACAAAAAAACTGAAAACTTGAGCGTGTATAACTATTCACCCCCCTCCCCCAGAGTCAATACTTGGTTACAGCCACCTTATGCAGGAATTACAGCTGGAAGTCTCTTGGGGTATGTCTCTATAAGCTTGGCACATCTAGCCACTGTGATTTTTGCCCATTCTTTAAGGCAAAACTGCTCCAGTTCCTTAAAGTTGGATGGGTCCCGCTGGTGTACAGCAATCTTTAAATCATACCACAGATTCCCAATTGGATTGAAGTCTGGGCTTTGACTAGGCCATTCCAAGACATTTAAAATGTTTCCCCTTAAACCACTCGAGTGTTGCTTTAGCAGTATGCTTAGGGTCATTGTCCTGCTGGAAGGTGAACCTCTGTCCCAGTCTCAAATCTCTGGAAGACTGAAACAGGTTTCCCTCAAGAACTTCCCTGTATTTAGCACCATCATTCCATCAATTCTGACCAGTTTCCCAGTCCCTGCCGATGAAAAACATCCCCACAGCATCATGGTGCCACCACCATGCTTCACTGTGGGGGATGGTGTTCTCGGGGTGATGATAGGTGTTGGGTTTGCACCAGACTTAGCATTTTCCTTGATGGCCAAAAAGTTCAATTTTAGTCTCATCTGACCAGAGTACCTGCTTCAATATGTTTGGGGAGTCTCCCACATGGCTTTTGGCAAACACCAAACGTGTTTGCTTATTTTCTTCTTTAAGCAATGGATTTTTTCTGGCCACTGAGTGAACGGCTTAACCTGTTAGGGCTAGGGGGCAGTATTTGCACGGCCGGATAAAAAACGTACCCGATTTAATCTGGTTACTACTCCTGCCCAGTAACTAGAATATGCATATAATTATTGGCTTTGGATAGAAAACACCCTAAAGTTTCTAAAACTGTTTGAATGGTGTCTGTGAGTATAACAGAACTCATATGGCAGGCAAAAACCTGAGAAGATTCCATGCAGGAAGTGGCCTGTCTGACAAGTTGTTGTTCTTCTTGAAGACTGAGGATCTTTGCTGTAACGTGACACTTCCTACGGCTCCCATAGGCTCTCAGAGCCCGGGAAAAAGCTGAACGATATCGAGGCAGCCCCAGGCTGAAACACATTATCACTTTTGACAAGTGGCCGATCAGAGGACAATGGGCTTAGGCGCATGCCCGAGTCGACCCCGTGCTTTATTTTCTTTCGTCTGTTTACCTAATTGCAGATTCCCGGTCGGAATATTATCGCTTTTTTACGAGAAAAATGGCATAAAAATTGATTTTAAACAGCGGTTGACATGCTTCGAAGTACGGTAATGGAATATTTAGAAATCTTTTGTCACGAAATGCGCCGTGCTCGTAACCCTTATTTACCATTCGGATAGTGTCTTGAACGCACAAACAAAACGCCGCTGTTTGGACATAACTATGGATTATTTAGGACCAAACCAACATTTGTTATTGAAGTAGAAGTCCTGGGAGTGCATTCTGACGAAGAACACCAAAGGTAATCAAACTTTTCTAATAGTAAATCGGAGTTTGGTGAAGGCTAAACTTGCTGGGTGTCTAAATAGCTAGCCCTGTGATGCCGGGCTATCTACTTAGAATATTGCAAAATGTGCTTTCACCGAAAAGCTATTTTAAAATCGGACATATCGAGTGCATAGAGGAGTTCTGTATCTATAATTCTTAAAATAATTGTTATGCTTTTTGTGAACGTTTATCGTGAGTAATTTAGTAAATTGTTAGTAAATTCATCGGAAGTTTGCGGGGGGTATGCTAGTTCTGAACGTCACATGCTAATGTAAAAAGCTGGTTTTTGATATAAATATGAACTTTATTGAACAAAACATGCATGTATTGTATAACATAATGTCCTAGGTGTGTCATCTGATGAAGATCATCAAAGGTTAGTGCTGCATTTAGCTGTCTTCTGGGTTTTTGTGACATTATATGCTAGCTTGAAAAATGGGTGTCTGATTATTTCTGGCTGGGTACTCTGCTGACATAATCGAATGTTTTGCTTTCGTTGTAAAGCCTTTTTGAAATCGGACAGTGTGGCTAGATTAACGAGAGTCTTGTCTTTAAAATGCTGTAAAATAGTCATATGTTTGAGAAATTGAAGTAATAGCATTTCTAAGGTATTTGAATAACGCGCCACAGGATTCCACTGGCTGTTACGTAGGTGGGACGATTTGGTGCCACCTACCCTAGAGAGGTTAAAGTGGTCCTATGGACAGATACTACAATCTCCGCTGTGGAGCTTTGCAGCTCCTTCAGGGTTATCTTTGGTCTATTTGTTGCCTCTCTGATTAATGCCCTCCTTGCTTGGTCCGTGAGTTTTGGTGGGCTGCCCTCTCTTGGCAGGTTTGTTGTGGTGCCATATTCTTTCCATTTTTTAATAATGGATTTAATGGTGCTCCATGGGATGTTCAAAGTTTCTGATATTTTTTTATAACCCAACCCTGATCTGTACTTCTCCACAACTTTGTCCCTGACCTGTTTGGTGAGCTCCTTGGTCTTCATGGTGCTGCTTGCTTGGTGGTGCACCTTGCTTAGAGGTGATGCAGACTCTGGGGCCTTTCAGAACAGGTGTATACATACTGAGATCATGTGACACTTAAATAAAGTTCACCTGTGTGCAATCTAACTAATTATATGACTTCTGAAGGTAATTGGTTGCACCAGATCTTATTTAGGAGCTTCGTAGCAAAGAGTGTGAATACATATGCACACACCACTTTTCCGGTTTTCTTTTTTTATAACTTGAAACAAGTTATTTTTTTCATTTAATTTAACCAATTTGGTCTATTTTGTGTATGTCCATTACATGAAATCCAAATAAAAATCTATTTAAATTACATGTTGTAATGCAACAAAATCGAAAAAAACAAAGGGGGATGAATACTTTTGCAAGATGTACACCTTATGGAAGAGCGGGGACAGTGAAGCAACACAAACATTGGCATATGGATTTTGTACTGTAGATATGTGGTAGTGGTGGAGTTGGGGGGCACACACAGTGTGTTGTGAAATCTGTGAATGTATTGTAATGTTTTAAAAAATGTATAAACTGCCTTAATTTTGAGGTCTTGGCAGCAGCTAATGGGGATCCATAATAATTAAATACAAATAACGTAAGGATATACCCACGTTTCCATGTCATTTCAATAAAATTACGTTGAACCAACGTGGAATAGACATTGAATTGACCAGTGGGAAGCTTACAGGTGTAGTGTGTACAAAATTCCATTGGGGACTGAGGCAAGAGAGAGGAGCAAGCCCATCAATCACCCAACATGCTTGGAAGAAGCCGTGACTGTTCCAGAAGCAGTTCTAAAGATCTTTTCTGGATCAAGAAGGGGCTTAGGTGGTAGACGTGGCAGGGGGAGTGACAATGGCAGATCTTTGGCAAAAAAAAAATAGTTTTTTTTACACTTTTTGGATTCCAATGGCAGAAAAATCCCTGGTTCTTCAACATACAGTGAAGTACCAGGATGTAATCCAGTTAGTCCACCGCCATTTAATCTATCAGAGTCAGGAAAGCCCTTAGAGAATAGCCCTAATCATGATTGCTTTTCCCCTGGCGTTCCTTCTCCGACTGGTCACGCTGCATACAAATGTGTGTTATCTTAATGTGACATAACCTGAAAGTGTGGAAATCAGTTATTGTAAGAAGCCATCTGTAGTCAACAGCATTTTCCCCTACTAGGCTTGCAGACTAGGCTCTACGTAAAACTTTGTTGTTTGTGAATTAGGTTAGCCTAAGTGTTGTTTGTGTCTGTGTGTGTTTTGGCTGACTAGACTCCTCATAATTATTTGATATTTTCTTTCCATAGCTAATCGTTTTGAAGGAACAGCATGGATCCTTTGGGATAGAGAGCAGACGGTTTGAAGCATCTATTTAAGGCCTATGACAATACCAGTATCGCAATGTTTTTTCCAAGGCAAAATTTTTTACACGAGGGCCTCCGGAGTGGCGCAGTGCTAGCTGTACCACAAGTTCAGGCTCTATCGCAGCCGGCTGCGACCGGGAGACCCATGGGGTGGCGGACATGGCCCAGCGTCGTCCGGGTTAGGGGAGGATTTGGCCGGCAGGGATGACCTTGTCCCATCGCGCACTCACTAGCGACTCCTGTGGCGTGCCGGGCGCAATGCACTCTGACACTGTCGCCAGGTGTGCGGTGTTTCCTCCGACACATTGGTGCGGCTGGCTTCCGGGTTAAGCGGGCGTTGTGTCAAGAAGCAGTGCGGCTTGGCTGGGTTGTGTTTCGGAGGACGCATGGCTCTCGACCTTCGCCTCTCACGAGTCCGTACGGGAGTTGCAGCGATGGGACAAGACTAACTACCAATTGGATACCACGAAATACATAACAAATGTTAAATATATAAATTAAAACACGAAGTAAACAAAACTCGTCGGTACTTTGAAACCCTGCTTTTTGTAAAAACAAATTGCATGCTATAGCTTGGAAAATAAATGTGACTCTGAACGACAACATAATGATGTTTGTTTCCACAATTAGTCCGCTTTGAGTCGTTTTCTTGCCTCGACACTAACAAGTAACGAGACACTGGTATCGTCCCAGCTATAATCTCTTTCAGTGCTGTCATCCTCTACCCTTCAACAAAACTCAAGAATAAGATGATAAAAACACTTTCTTCAAGCAGGTGATTTGGTGTAGTTTTCTTTCTATGCAATCGTATGACGAGCAAGTGTGTTTAGGATGAAGGGAGGTGGAGAAAAGAAAATCTCCACTCCATCTACAGCATTACACACATACGCCACACACACACCACCTACGCTGCTGCTACTGTCTATTATATATCCTGTTGCCTAGTCACTTTATCCCTGCCTATATGTACAGTATATCTACTGTCCCTCAATTACCTCATACCCATGCAAATAGACTCGGTACTGGTACTTACAATACAGTGAGGGAAAAAAGTATTTGATCCCCTGCTGATTTTGTACATTTGCCCACTGACAAAGAAATTATCAGTCTATAATTAATGGTAGGTTTATTTGAACAGTGAGAGACAGAACAACAACAGTGCTTCTGATTGCTTCTGTGGACAGGTGTCTTTTATGCAGGTAACGAGAGGAGATTAGGAGCACACTCTTAAAGGGATTGCTCCTAATCGCAGCTTGCTACCTGTATAAAAGACCTGTCCACAGAAGCAATCAATCAATCTGATTCCAAACTCTCCACCATGGCCAAGACCAAAAAGCTCTCAAAGGATGTCAAGGACAAGATTGTAGACCTACACAAGGCTGGAATGGGCAACAAGACCATCGCCAAGCAGCTTGGTGAGAAGGTGACAACATTTGGTGCGATTATTCGCAAATGGAAGAAACACAAAAGAACTGTCAATCTCCCTCGGCCTGGGGCTCCATGCAAGATCTCACCTCGTGGAGTTGCAATGATCATGAGAACGGTGAGGAATCAGCCCAGAACTACACGGGAGGATCTTGTCAATGATCCCAAGGCAGCTGGGACCATAGTCACCAAGAAAACAATCGGTAACACACTACGCCGTGAAGGACTGAAATCCTGCAGCGCCCGCAAGGTCCCCCTGCTCAAGAAAGCACATATACATGTCCATCTGAAGTTTGCCAATGAACATCTGAATGATTCAGAGGACAACTGGGTGAAAGTGTTGTGGTCAGATGAGACCAAATGGAGCTCTTTGGAATCAACTCAACTCGCCGTGTTTGGAGGAGGAGGAATGCTGCCTATGACCCCAAGAACACCATCTCCACAGTCAAACATGGAGGTGGAAACATTATGCTTTGGGGGTGTTTTTCTGCTAAGGGGACAGGACAACTTCACTGCATCAAAAGGGACGATGGACGGGGCAATGTACCGTCAAATCTTGGGTAAGAACCTCCTTCCCTCAGCCAGGGCATTGAAAATGGGTCGTGGATGGGTATTCCATTATGACAATGACCCAAAACACACGGCCAAGGCAACAAAGGAGTGGCTCAAGAAGAAGCACATTAACCTCTCTGTGCCAGTGGGACGCTTGCGTCACACCCTAATCAACAGCCAGTGGAATCGCGTTGCGCTAAATGCAAAACCTCATAAATGCTATAACTTCAATTTCTCAAACATATGACTATTTTACACCGTTTTATAGATTCAAAAAGGCTTTACATCAAAAGCAAAACATTAGATTATGTCAGCAGAGTACCCAGCCAGAAATAATGACACAGCCATTTTCAAAGCAACTAGCATGCATCACAAATACCCAAAACACAGCTAAATGCAGCACTAACCTTTGACAACCTTCATCAGATGACACTGCTAGGACATCATGTTACACAACACATGCATTTTTTGTTCGATAAAGTTCATATTTATATATAAAAACAGCATTTTACATCGGCGCATGACGTTCAGAAAATCTTTTGTTTATTAGCGCTACAATTTACAAAATTACTATTTGAAAACATTGTTAAAATGTAATATTGTCATTCAAAGACTTATAGATTAACATGTCTTGAATGCCATCTCTTTTCCAGATTTAAAAATAACTTTACTGGGAAATCACACTTTGCAATAAACGACGTGGTATGCCCAGAAAAAAAGTCTAGGCTATAAATGTTGGAGCCATCTTGGAACGATCAACCATCAAAAATACTATTGTAAATAATCCCTTATCTTTGATTATCTTTATCAGAAGGCACTTCTAGGAATCCCAGGTCCATAACAAATGTAGTTTTGTTCAAAAAAGTTAATAATTTATGTCCCAATAGTGTTAGAGCGCTCCAAAGGCTAGTGAAAATGTACCGTGTGCGTCTGACTTGTCGTCAGGAATGAGCAAAAAATATATATTTAAGTTCGTTCAAACATGTCAAATGTTGTATAACATAAATCTTTAGGGGCTTTTTCAACCAGGGCTTCAATAATATTCCATTGGGACGGTTGCATTGTCTTTCAAAACGTTTCGAAAAGGGAGAGTACCCATGGGCGCCGACGTCACAATGGTAATGGCCCATCCCCTGTGACCAAGATAAACAGGCTCTCTTTCAGTCTTTTTTAATAGTAGGAGACTCAAACCACTTTGTAAAGACTGGGGACATCTAGTGGAAGCCATAGGAAGTGCTAAATGATCCACAAGCCCCTGTGTGTTTCAATGGCAAATGTTTGAAGTGATATCCACACATTAGATTTCAGTTTCCTGTCAGGATTTGTCTCAGGGTTTTGCCTGCCATATGAGTTCTGTTATACTCACAGACACCATTCAAACAGTTTTAGAAACTTTAGGGTGTTTTCTATCCAAAGCCAATAATTATATGCATATTCTAGTTACTGGGCAGGTGTAGTAACCAGATTAAATCGGGTACGTTTTTTTATCCGGCCGTGTCAATACTGCCCCCTAGCCATAACAGGTTTTTAAGGTCCTGGAGTGGCCTAGCCAGTCTCCAGACCTTAATCCCATAGAAAATCTGTGGAGGGAGCAGAAGGTTCGAGTTGCCAAACGTCAGCCTCGAAACCTTAATGACTTGGAGAAGATCTGCAAAGAGGAGTGGGACAAAATCCCTCCTGAGATGTGTGCAAACCTGTTGGCCAACTACAAGAAACGTCTGACCTCTGTGATTGCCAACAAGGGTTTTGCCACCAAGTACTAAGTCATGTTTTGCAGAGGGGCCACATACTTAATTCCCTCATTAAAATGCAAATCATTTTATAAAAAATTTTACATGCGTTTTTCTGGATTTTTTTGTTATTCTGTCTCTCACTGTTCAAATAAACCTACCATTAAAATTATAGACTGATCATTTCTTTGTCAGTGGGAAAACGTACAAATTCAGCAGGGGATCAAATACTTATTTCCCCTCACTGTATATAACCATGTTATTTTCTACTCCCTATATATAGTCATGCTAGTTATTCTCATTTTTATTCGCTATTCACTGTGTATTTTTTCCTCGTGTCACCATTTCAATTATTTATTTATTTTACCATCTAACTCTGCATTGTTGAAAAGGACCCATCAGTATGCATTTCAATGTTAGTCTACACCTGTTGTTTACAAAGCATGTGACAAACAATGTTATTTTAATTAATTTAAAATGGAATGAATGTATGACACGAAAAGCTAAATAAAAAATGACAAATGGGAAAAAGAATTACATAATAAAAAATGACTCTGTAAATATGGTTAAAAATATGGCACTATAAAAGGAACAGGGTGCCATTTTGGACAGACCCTGTCACTGCCTTTATTCAGTGTGACATCTTCCACGTAGGCTAGGCCTAAACCTTGACAGCCAAAATGGATCTGTACCTTTTAGAGGTCAGCAGTCAACTTCCAGACTATGAGTCTGCTGCCCACACAGGTAGGAGAAAATAAGCTGCGGCCGTCAATAACAGGCTTCAAACAGAGGAAATGAAACGTCTTCTTGAATCACCCTGCATGGTGGATAATGGGGTTGGTCCCATTCCAAGTTCTATTCAGCTGGAGCTCATAGAAGGTCAAAAATACACAGAAACGTCAAGGAGAGTGGCTTGTAGGTCTCCGAAAGAGTGACTAACATTATAAACAGGGCATTTTGTTAGTCGCTTCGAACACTCTTTACAAATTGAATCTGCACTCAGAACTAGTGGCTAATGACAAATGTAGCCCCTCATGGCTGTGACTGATTGCATTTTCTAAGCAACGGCTCACTCTCCCGTCCAAACTGCTGCAATACTGCCTCGGCAGTACAGCTAGGCATTATCTGGATTGTTATCCTTGACGTGAGGAGTGTCGTTTGGTGAATGACCAACTTCGATCTTTCCAACAAATGGCTTCTTTGTAGTGTGATGTAGAATAATGATGCAACAGCCCTTGAAGGACTAGAGAGACTAGATAAGGCAATGTGAATGTAACGTCGGGATCAAATACAGTGGTTACATAAAGAATGTGACTCCTAAAGTGTTTCTTACCAAATTGCCTTCAGTCCCAGGAGGAGACCCTGGCTAAATCTAAGACCGAAATGTAATAGCCTACCTCTTTTCAGTGGTCTCAAAAACCTAAGCGGTTCATTCAAAGGATGTGCTATGACACAGAGCAACACTCATATTGTATGTCATTCAGTCCTGGGCTATTAACAAGATACAGGGCTAGGCTACACAGACAAATGAAAATGCTAATAATTACAGTTAGGCAAACTAATTATGATTTCATGTAGAAATGTACAGGAAATTAAACAGTTTATTGGAAATAGGCCTCGTTAACATACTGGGGGTGAGCTAGTTGGTTTAGGCAGTATCTGAATAATCTGAAACTGTTTCACTTGTGGGTAACTGGAAGGAACACTGTATATTTTACACAATTGTACAGTTTAGCGCAGGGCTCTCCAACCCTGTTCCTGAAGGGCTACCCTTCAGTAGGTTTTCAATCCGACCCCAGTTGCAACTAACCTGATTCAGCTCATCAACCAACTTTTATTAGAAATCAGGCGTGCTAGATTACGGTTGGAGTGAAAACCTACATGACGGTAGCGCTCCAAGAACAGGGTGGGAGAACTCTGGTTTAGTGGTCATTGGTTAACAATAATGCGAACAACTGTCTGAATGCAGTGAAATTAAATAGCATCAGAGACTACCACTAAATCGAACTTCATAGAAATTGAATTATACTATATCTCTGAAGAGGGCTTACCTTGCTTGGGATCCTGATGTCCTCCACTGGGCTGAGGTCTGCAATGCTCTCCTGTGGGCTTTTCAGGCCCTGTTATCAACAATAAGGATGAAGTTGCTATTTTACAACAGGCAGGTTTAGCTAACTTTATACTATGTGCAGTAATCAATGGACAAAATGCCCCTTGGCTGAAGTCAGTGATGAGTTGCTACAGACAGTATCTGTGTGGTGTAGTTTTTTATGAGGTGTATGCCAGACTGACACATTGCCACAGCATATGACTCTGCACATACAGTGCATTCGGAAAGTATTCAGACCCTTTGACTTTGTCCACATTTTGTTACGTTAGAATCTTATCCTAAAACTGATGAAATTGTTTTTTCCTCATCAATCTACACACAATACCCCATAATGACAAAGCAAAAACAGTTTTTATTTTTAATACATTTGCAAAACAATTTACTGAAATATCACCTTTACATAAGTATCAGACCCTTTACTCAGTACTTTGTTGAAGCACCTTTGACAGCGATTACAGCCTCGAGTCTTCTTGGGTATGACGCTACAAGCTTAGCACACCTGTATTTGGGAAGTTTCTCTCATTCTTCTCTGCAGATCCTCTCAAGTTCTGTCAGGTTGGATGGGGAGCATCGCTGCACAGCTTCTTTCAGGTCTCTCCAGAGATGTTTGATCGGGTTCAAGTCCGGGCTCTGGCTGGGCCACTCAAGGACATTCAGATACATGTCCCGAAGCCAGTCCTGCGCTGTCTTGGCTGTGTGCTTAGGGTCGTTGTCCTGTTGGAAGGAGAACCTTCGCCCCAGTCTGAGGTCCTGAGCGCTCTGGAGCAGGTACTCTCTGTACTTTGCTCCATTCATCTTTCCCTCAATCCTGACTAGTCTCCCAGTCCCTGCTGCTAGAAAACATCTCCACAGCATGATGCTGCCACCACCATGCTTCACCGTAGGGATGGTGCCAGGTTTCCTCCAGATGTGACGCTTGGCATTCAGTCCAAAGAGTTCAATCTTGGTTTCATCAGACCAGAGAATCTTGTTTCTCATGGTCTGAGAGTCCTTTATTGGTAGAAACATCTCAAGGTTGATCAATGGAAACAGGATGCACCTGAACTCAATTTCGAGTCTCATAGCAAAGGGTCTGAATACATTTCTAAAAACCTGTTTTCGTTTTGTTATTGTGGGTTATTACGTGTACATTGCATTTTAGAATAAGGCTGTAACGTAACAAAATGTGGAAAAAGTCAAGGTGTCTGAATACTTTCCGAATGCATTGTAGCTAGCTATTGAGTAACAAGATACAGATCTCAAGAATGTCTGTAACTGATAGGCCTTTTAACGTTATGCTGGGTACTAGCACGCTAACATTACAAGGTGAGAACTTCCATATCTACCCACTTCCCTATCCGTTGTTTTGCCCTCTCATTGCTGCTGGCTAATGAAACGTCTGAGCACGAATGCACATTGGTAGCGGGCCAGCTATCGTGTTTCCTCTTTCGATGAGAAAGCAATATCCATCTAAACTGAGATCTTGTTCTGTTATTTAAATTGACCAAGATCATCGTTATAAAGCACATTGTTATCGGATCAGATGTCAACTGTCAGCTACTGGTAGCTAACTAACGTTACCTGGCTAGCATGCTGCCTACAGCCAGTGCGATGCGATCGACAGGTGAAACTTCGGGGACTTACCTGCCGGGCCATAAGTGACTTTATCTTTTGCATCGTGAAATAATTGTTTTGTCCAAAAGATTATTGGTTAATTTTAGATTATAAAGTTACTGTCAACGATTCAGGTCCGGCTCTCTGAGAGAGAGGCCATGTTATTTATCTATCATGTGATTATTTGTTATATTTGGGAAGTGTAGTTCAATGGGTACTACAAAGCGATCGTCACTAGTTACCACAGCCACAAAGTGATAAATCCCGCCTATTTCTAAAATGTATCTTCTTAAAATGGGATTTTAAACCTAACCTTAACCCTAAAATTAACCACACCGCTAACCTTATGCCTAACCCTAATACATTTTTACAATATACCCCATTTAACTTTGTTGCTGTGGTAACTAGTGAAAACTACAAAGCGTGACGTGATGGCAATTTAAAACTACATGTTCCTGTTTTTACCACATGTCAAAAACAGTCAAATATGTAGTTTTGTCAATTTTTTTACATTTTCCACTTGTCCTTTACTAATGAAATGTTTGTCCCCAAAACATTTATATTGCGTTGTTTATTGAATGTAGTCCCAGCAGAGTAAAAGTTAATGCTACCCACAGATTCATAAAAAATATACATGTAATAAACCTTTTATTGGAATCAGGCCATTTAAATTTATGAAACCCACTTATACTATCATGCCTCCATCCCTGTTCCCCGGGTGTCGAAGACGTGGATGTTGATTAAGGCAGCCCCCTGCACCTCTCTGATTCAGAGGGGTTGGGTTAAATGCAGAAGACACATTTCAGTTGAATACATTCAGTTGGACAACTGACTAGGTATCTCCATTTCCCCTTTCCTGTGGTTTTATTTTTCAAAATTGTAAAGCAGGTATTTCGGTTTTAGTTCAAGGTGTCTCCTGCAACTTCATCTGAGAACAATAGATGGCAGTAGTGGGATACTCTACTACTGTAAGTGATGTGGTCCCGTCCTTTGGAAAGAGGCACTTGTCAAAAGGCAAAAAATAGGTGTGTGTGTGTGTGGGTGTGGGTGTGTGTGTGTGGCCTATCACATAATGCAGCAAATTGTTGATCATGTAGCCTATCTTCCTACAATTAATTAAATAGAATAGTAATTTAATTGCTATGTGCATAGCAAGGACCCCTAATGTTAAAAAAATTATGGGGTTACTTGAGGGGGGTATTATAACACATCATACATAGCTATTTAGTTAACTTCATCCCAAACAGTTTTGTTTCATAAACTAAGGATGGTGTCATCGCAAGCACCAAACACTGGGCCTACTACCTGGTGGAGTACAGCCTGGTTAAAACAACACAGAGAGTAACCTAGTCTAGTTCCTGCTCCTGCTTAATGACACCACTGGCTATTTCCCTGTCAAATGAAGGCGCGGAGAGGTGCTGCCTCCAGGCACCAGTGTTGTTTGTCATGCAGCTGAATAGAGTGGATCCTCCCGTAAAACATAGAGAGAGACAGATGGTCTCCCGACCAGGAGCCGACATCATAAAATACACTCTAAATGCTGAATGCATTTAGTCAATATTTTGCCCACGGTCAGGCTCAAAATGTAAATCCTCCCAGTTTTTCTACAATAAGGAAAGTAGTATCAGTTTTATCTAGGACCAACTCTCCAGCATATTTTGGGGATAAACTAACACATTTCACACAGCTGATGGTATTCTTGCAATTGGTCTGCTTTTGCTTGTGTCATGCATCTAAATTAAGATTTACTCACTCTCCCTCCCACACACACATACACAGACTATTCGTGACTAGGAGTCAGCAGGAGCAGGTGGAAGGCACAGTACCACACGCTGAACTCTCCTTCTGTCGTTCCCTCTCTCTCACAAAACCAGAACAGACTAGACCAGAACAAACTAGAACAGACTAGACCTGATCAGACCAGTGACACAACTAAATAGCGCTGCATTCACCACCAGAATAATGGACAACCGTTCACAACATATCTCACATCACTAAAGTTATTCATTTAAGACATTGTGGGAGGCAGAAAACATTTATCATATAGTTCATTATTGAATCAAGCTAATCAAATTGTTATAAATCTTTATTCAAATACAAAAAGTGCATATCTGTAAGTGGAAACTGTACAATACTCTGCAGACAGGCAGCAACACATCTGGCATTTCACAATCCGGTGGAGTGTACTTGATCAATAAAATTGCTACATTCAGAAAGACAGGAGGATAGGACTCATAACATATTCACTAAAATAAAATGTCATTTCTTTCAAAACAATTAAGTAAGTACAGTGTAGAGCAGATGTTGTATTTACATGCTGAAAGATGATGTTATACAACACCTCCATCAGACAGTATCTCACATGCAATGTGATAATTCCTTCATCCAAATATTCTTACCCACTTCCAGAGGCAGCTTGAAATAGCACATTGAATAAATATACAATTTGAAGAGAGAACAAATATTTATGAGCTCTTGTTCTTTAAATGTAAATAATTATTAGAAAATATTCAGTAGGATGTTGAAACTGTGCCAGAGGCTTAAGTGCCTTGCTCATTGGCACATTTGCAGATTATTTAGCTTGGGGATTCAACCCAGCAACCTTTCAGTTATAGGCCCAATGCTCTTAACAGGCGTCACTATATAGTGTACTACTTGCCGCCCCTAGTAGTGCACTAATTTTTGTATTTTTATTTCATCTTTATTTAACTAGGCTAAGTAGGTTAAGAACAAATTCTTATTTTACAATGACGGCCTACCCCTGCCAAACCCTCCCCTAACCTGGACAATGCTGGGCCAATTGTGCGCCGCCCTATGGGACTCCCGATCATAGCCGGTTGTGATACAGCCTAGGATCGAACCAGGGTCTGTAGTGACGCCTCTAGCACTGATATGCAGTGCCTTAGACCGATGCGACACTCGGGATATATATATATATTCCTATATAGGGAAATAGAGTTCAATTTGGGATGCAATTTGGGATGCTCTGGTCTCTGGTTAACCTTCACACTGCTTTCCCAGGAGACTCTGGGTAGCCAGCGTGGGAGTTTCAGGGATGTGCCTGATGACATCATAGATGGTGGTATGCAAATCCTGGACAGACTCTAGGTGTGCCAGAGATCTGCTGGATGCCTGGGAAATGAAAACAAACAACACATTCAGGGACACTATATGTTATAGCAAATGGAGGGAGAGGGAATAGAACCCGGGTCACATGTGTGAAAGGAAAACACTTTAAGCATTCCTCCAATACTGTTAACCTTATGGGGGGGTTGCACATTTACATTTTAATAATTTAGCAGACACTCATATCCATAGAGATTTACAGGAGCAGTTAGGGTTAAGTGCCTTGCCTAGTCGGCTCGTGGTTTCGAACCAGCAAATTTTTGGTTACTAGCCCAACGCTCTTAATCGCTAGGCTCCCTGTCACACGCTAGGTAGCCTAGTGTGGGCTCATTAATGAGGCTCACTACAATATCAAAGAGGTGTTCCTACAGAAAACTAGGCCTATTGTACCAGGCTGCATTGTTGCAAGACATACAACATACCTGTGTAGATTCCATTTTCCCAGGTATAGAGACAAACTCATAGATGCCGAAGTCTTCCGTTGCATCCTCATGACCTGCAAGTAAAATGTAGTTCACCTGATAGACTTTTTGGTGTCAATGTCGTGTCCTCTCTATTTACATCCTGTTTCTTGTTCCTTCCTAGTAGGTTATTTTATTTAGGACGTGTCACTTTTGGTTTGGGGAAAACTGAATACCGTCCCACCATAGTTAAATGTATTGAACTCAGTTCACTAAAGCACAGACAGATCCAACTGAAACTTGAAGAGATCAGCAACTGAGTTTATGGGCTAATACGCCTGCATAAGACAAACAAGTATGATTACTGTAATTGTTCTATGTTAGTGAAGGGTTTAGGAGGAGTATTGTTTGTCTAGGGCTATGTACACGACACTGCATAACAACAGGCAGGAACGTAAGGGTAAAAGGTAAACATTGCAGGTGCAGAGAGGAAACTTACCCGAACGGTGTGGGCGTCTCTGTTCTGTCAAAGGTCTGCATGGGAGAGGCAAAGTCATTTTAATTAAACCCATTTACTGTAGGTAGGCTATCTAGACAGAGATGATCTTTATTCATGTGTAAGCACTGATCAGTAATGGTCTTACCTGTTATAGATGTTCATGAGAACTGTAAAAGAAACAGTAGAGCTTTTAATATTACATCTTTTACTCTTTAATAACAACAACTATTTGTATTTTACCTTACAGGCAAGTTTTCAGGCTTTTTTAAGTTGAATGCCTTTTTCAGAAAAACATGTCATTTTGCCACAGATGCTGTTTGAGTTTGACATACTGTAACATTGGCAGATGATTGGCATGTACTCTACAGTTAACAAACTTCAAAATCTAGTGTCTACTGTAGTGTCTAGTGTCTACAGTAGTGTTTAGTGTCTACTGTAGTGTCTAGTGTCTACTATAGTGTCTAGTGTCTACTGTAGTGTCTAGTGTATAGTATCTACAGTAGTGTCTACTGTAGTGCCTAGTGTCTACTGTAGTGTCGATTGTAGTGTATAGTGTCTACAGTAGGTAGTGCATAGTGTCTACTGCAGTGTCAAGTGTCTACTGAATTGTCTAGTGTCTACTGTAGTGTCTATTGTAGTGCCTAGTGTCTACTGTAGTGTCTACTGTAGTGTATAATGTCTACAGTAGGTAGTGCATAGTGTCTACTGCATTGTCTGTAGTGTCTACAGTAGTGTCTAGTGTCAACTGCAGTGTATATTGTCTACAGTATTGTCTAGTGTCTACTTACATGTCTACTGTAATGTCTAGTGTCTACTGTAGTGTCTAGTGTCTACAGTAAGGTCTAGTGTCTACTGTAATGTCTACTGTAATGTCTAGTGTCTACAGTAATGTCTAGTGTCTACAGTAAGGTCTAGTGTCTACTGTAATGTCTACAGTAATGTCTAGTGTCTACTGTAGTGTCTAGTGTCTACAGTAGTGTCTAGTTTCTACAGTAGTGTCTAGTTTCTACAGTAGTGTCTAGTGTCTACTGTAGTGTCTACTGTAGTGTATAGTGTCTACAGTAGGTAGTGCATAGTGTCTACTGCAGTGTCAAGTGTCTACTGTATTGTCTGTAGTGTCTACAGTAGTGTCTAGTGTCAACTGCAGTGTATATTGTCTACAGTATTGTCTAGTGTCTACTTAAATGTTTACTGTAATGTTTAGTGTCTACTGTAGTGTCTAGTGTCTACAGTAATGTCTAGTGTCTACAGTAAGGTCTAGTGTCTACTGTAATGTCTACAGTAATGTCTAGTGTCTACAGTAAGGTCTACTGTCTACTGTAGTGTCTAGTGTCTACTATAGTGTCTAGTGTTTACAGTAGTGTCTAGTGTCTACAGTAGTGTCTAGTGTCTACAGTAGTGTCTACAGTAGTGTTTAGTGTCTACAGTAAGGTCTAGTGTCTATTGTAATGTCAAGTGTCTACTACAGTGTCTAGTATTTACAGTAGTGTCTAGTGTCTACAGTAGTGCCTAGTTTCTACTGTAGTGTCTACTGTAGTGTCTAGTGTCTACTATAGTGTTTAGTGTCTACTGTAGTGTTTACTGTAGTGTCTAGTGTCTACTGTAGTGTCTAGTGTCTACTGTAGTGTCTACGGTAGTGTCTAGTGTCTACGGTAGTGTCTATTTAAGTATGCTCTCTAATTCTTTCTCTCTTTTTCTGTCTTTTGTTCTCTTCTTTCTTTCTTTCTTCCTTTCTTTCTATCCATCTTTCTTTCTTTCTCTCGGAGGACCTGAGCCCTAGAACCATGCCTCAGGACTACCTGGCCTGATGACTCCTTGCTGTCCCCAGTCCACCTGGGTGTGCTGCTGCTCCAGTTTCAACTGTTCTGCCTGCGGCTATGGAACCCTGACCTGTTCACCGGACGTGCTACCTGTCCCAGACCTGCTGTTTTCAACTCTCTAGAGACAGCAGGAGCGGTAGAGATGCGTTGAATGATCGGCTATGAAAATCCAACTGACATTTACTCCTGAGGTGCTGACCTGTTGCACCCTCTACAAACACTGTGATTATTATTATTTGACCCTGCTAGTCATCTATGAACATTTGAACATCTTGGCCATGTTCTGTTATAATCTCCACCCGGCACAGCCAGAAGAGGACTGGCCACTCCTCATAGTCTGGTTCCACTCTAGGTTTCTTCCTAGGTTCTGGCCTTTCTAGGGAGTTTTTCCTAGCCACCGTGCTTCTACACCTGCATCACTTGCTGTTTAGGGTTTAAGGCTGGGTTTCTGTACAGCACTTTGTGACATCAGCTGATGTAAGAAGGGTTTTATAAATACATTTGATTGATTGATTGATACTGTTATTTTTCACTGTCTTTTAACTGTTGTTTTTATTTCTTTACTTATCTATTGTTCACCTAATACCATTTTTTTACTTAAAATTCGCACTGTTGGTTAGGGACCTGTAAGGTCTACACCTGTCTATAGTAATGTCTGTTGTCAACAGTAGTGTCTAGTATTTACAGCAGTGTCTAGTGTCTACAGTAATGTCTGTAGTGTCTATTGTAGTGTCTACTGCCGTGTCTAGTGTCTATAGTAGTGTCTAGTGTCTACAGTAGTGTTTGTAGTGTCTACTGTAGTGTCTAGTGTCTACAGTAGTGTCTAGTTTCTACAGTAGTGTCTAGTGCCAACAGTAGTGTCTAGTTTCTACAGTAGTGTCTAGTTTCTACAGTAGTGTCTACTGTCTACAGTAGTGTCTAGTGCCAACAGTAGTGTCTAGTTTCTACAGTAGTGTCTAGTGCCAACAGTAGTGTCTAGTTTCTACAGTAGTGTCTAGTGTCTACTGTAGTGTCTACTTTCTACAGTAGTGTCTAGTTTCTACAGTAGTGTCTAGTGTCTACTGTAGTGTCTAGTTTCTACAGTAGTGTCTAGTGCCTACAGTAGTGTCTAGTGCCTACAGTAGTGTCTAGTTTCTACAGTAGTGTCTAGTTTCTACAGTAGTGTCTAGTTTCTACTGTGTTTACAGTTGCTGCTATCACCCTAAGTCATTATGAAGATAACCATAACATTTACCTCTCTTGGGATGATGACAGCTCCTTCTGAAGTAGACCAGTAACATACAGCAAATGAACAGACAGGACAGAGTGATTGCAGCCAGAGGAGAGAATGATCTGCTCTCCTGGACATATCTCTCCTTTCCTACAAATGAAAGAGAACAACCAATAAACTCCTGCAGAATCAGGGCCTCTTTTAAAACCGCTCCTCAAAACCCACTTTTCTAAAACTATCTTCTAATGTATGATTTTATATAGCTATTTTGTTTTTCTTCTACATTTTTCTGTCTCTGTATCTTCTGTAGTACTTTTATTAATTTTGAGAAGCACTTTGTTAACCTGTCATTGAAAAACACTCTATAAATAAAGTTAGTATTATTACATTCAGAGTCAAATTTCAAAACTTTAAACAGGGCCGGTTTCCCAGACACAGATTAAGCCCAGTCCTGGACTAAGAAACTCTTTCAATGGAGAATATCTATTGAGAATGGTTGTTAGTCACGGAATAGGCATAATCTGTGACTGGGAAACCGGCCCTGATGGTTTAGTGACTAAATTGTACGAATTTGAGAAGAGTCCAATGTGAGAGTAAACCTGTCAACCCAGACCTGGTGGACAATTAGTGTGTTTAGTTTGTTCATCGACTTTTAGATCATTCTTAATAGGATATATATATTTACAGCGTTATTTGCTATACAGTAGCCAAGATTATGTGTATCTTTTTCAATTTGGAGACTGAAACCACCTACGCATAGAAACTCCACACATGCAGTAAAACATGGTCAACAATGAGACCAGCTGTTGTTTTTCTCTGTTTACTCTCCCATAGAGCCAGTGGACTTTTACACAGGCCAGAGTGACCGGTACTTGGCAACTAAGGAGAAATACAATATTTATGATTCCCCTTGTGTGGGTGGATTAACTGGCTCTGTTCTAAATGTACCTTTAATTTGGACTCTCTGTAAGCAGTGTTACTTCTCATATTTAGAAAAGTCATACTTTATAAACTACATAGGTTACAAATGTAGGTTACATTTGTCCCTTTGACATTACGCTTGTCTCTTCTTCTCTTCTTTGTTATCTTCACCTTGGTACCTTATGGCATGATAATGTGCACAGTGTGTACTCAGACCTGATTCCCAGTTCCACCTACACTATGCCAGCACCCCAGGGCTGTGTGTGTGTGTGTGTTCCCAGTCCCTCCTACGCTGCCTCCAGCACCCCAGGCTAGCAGCCCAGCCCAGCTTTACCCACCTGTCCCCAGGCTGGCCACCACCAGGGTGAACTGGGTCTCATCCTGCTTCTGGGTCACATTGTTAAACGCCCTACATAGGAACTCCTCGGCCTGGGCCAGCTTGTAGGAGGTGACCTCCAGGCGCAGTCCCACAGTGATGACCTCAGTGGCGTTGTTGGTCTTGGAGATCCACATACAGCTGTTGGGAGGGTTGGAGTCGGCCTGACAGTCGAAGAACACCAGCTCACCAGGGTTCACTGTGAAGACCTCCCCAGTCCGCAGACCATGGTCAGACTTCACAGCCAGGTTGTAGGGGCCATCTAGGAGATATTAGAGTGGTTCATATTGTCACAAACTGGCCATCTGGGAACATAGTTTTAGGATCGACTTCAAGCTCTATTGGGACTGTGGAAAGCTAGGATCCTTTGGCAGCTAGGATAAATTGTTTGATTAGCAATAATTTAAAATGTCAGGGCCTCCTGAATGACGCAGCAGTCTGAGCAGTGCTTGAGCAGCAGTGCTTGAGGCGTCACTACAGACCCGGGTTCGATCCCGGGCTGTGTGCATCTGGCCGCGACCAGGAGACCCATGAGGTGGCGTACAATTGGCACAGTGTCGTCCGGGTTAGGGGAGAGTTTGGCCGGCCGGGATGTCCTTGTCCCATCGCGCTCTAGCGACTCCTGTGGCGGGCCATGCACATGCACGCTGACGCCGTCGCCAATTGTACAGTGTTTCCTCCGACACATTGGTGCGGCTGGCTTCCGGATTGAGCGAACAGTGTGTCAAGAAGCAATGCGGCTTAGCAAGGTCATGTTTCGGAGGATGCACAGCTCTCGACCTTCGCCTCTTCCGAGTCCATACGGGAGTTGCAGCGATGGGACAAGACTGTAACTACCAATAGGATACCACAATATTGGGGAGAAAAAGGGGTAAAAAAATTATAATTATAAAAAAGATACATATATATTCAGAATGTCATTAAATTACCAAACATGTCATCCTATTGTGAGGCTGCTTTGGGCTCTTCACCACTACAAATCAGGTTAAAGACATACAGTGCCTTCAGAAAGTATTCAGACCCCTTGACTTTTTCCACATTTTGTTATGTTACAGCCTTATTCTAAAATGGATTAAATAAATGAAAATCCTCAGCAATCTACACACAATACCGCATAATGACAAAGCAAAAACAAGTTTTTAAAAATGTTGCAAATGTATTCAAAATATAAAAACAGAGATACCTTATTTACATAAGTACTCAGACTTTTTGCTTTGAGACTCGAAAATTGAGCTCAGGTGTTCCTGTTTCCATTGATCATCATTGAGATGTTTCTACAACTTGATTGGAGTCTACCTGTGGTAAATTCAATTGATTGGACATGATTTGGAAAGGCACACATCTGTCTATACAGTATAAGGTCCCACAGTTGACAGTGCAAGTCAGAGCGAAAACCAAGCCATGAGGTCAAAGAAATTGTCAGTAGAGCTCTGAGACAGGATTGGGACGAGGCACAGATCTAGGGAAGGGTACCAACTCATTTCTGCAGCATTGAAGGTCACCAAGAACACAGTGGCCTCCATCATTCTTAAATGGAAGAAGTTTGGAACCACCAAGACTCTTCCTAAAGCTGCCCGCCCGGCCAAACTGAGCAATTGGGGGATAAGGGCCTTGACCAAGAATCCGATGGTCACTTTGACAGAGCTCCAGAGTTACTTTGTGGAGATGGGGGAAAACCTTCCAGAAGGACAACCATCTCTGAAGCACTCCACCAACATTTAACTAGGCAAATCAGTTAAGAACAAGGTCTTATTTACAATGACAGCCTACACTGGACAAATTGCACACCACCCTATGGGATTCCCAATCACAGCCAGTTGTGATACAGCCTGGATTTGAACCAGGGTGTCTGTAATGATGCCTCAAGCACTGAGACAGCCTTAGACAGCTGCGCCACTTTAGTGGATCCCTGGCTGTGATATGTTCAGTTGTCTGTTATCTTTTGTCTATGTCTATGGTCTATTGTCTAAAAACCTAAATAAAATATATTTATCTAAAAAATAAAATATGTTAAGGCAAAGAAGCTCCATCTATTAAATCCCTTCCTCTGACTGCATCTCAACATACAGCCATTAGCAAATGCATTTAGCATAATTGGACTGCAAATTGGCCTACTACAACATTTGTTGTCTTGTTTTCAACTGTAGAATTGGTTAATGTCTGAACATATGTCAACAGTATCCTTCCACGTCGGCTAACCTCCAAACCTGCCACAACCAGCCTGGTTTCCTTAACCTAACGGAGTCCCGATAGCGATACTGCAGTACTGACATGATAGTATCGCCACAGAACAGTGGGCCTCTCAGACTCCCATGCAAATTTCAGCCACTTCTGTTTTCAGACCTCACTGAGCCCTCTTATGGTTTGAATTTACATACTGGTATTACTCATAGAAGGCCAGGAGGATGGAAGTCTTTACACTTGTGGAAAATACAGTGCGGGAAGTTGAGTCATTAAGTTCTTTCCCCAGGCTCTTATTTATGAATTTTTACATGTATTCTGCATTGACTAGCTCATAAATAGCAAACATTATGTTCTATTGTGACTCATGTTGTAGGAGACATAGTTTTATGAGACGTAGTTGTATGAGACGTAGTTGTCTGCGACGTTGTTGTATGTCTGAGACATTTGTACAATATTTTTATAGTGGTGGCAAGTAGCCTAGTGGTTAAGACCGTTGGGCAGGTAATTGAAAGGTTGCTAGTTTGAATCCCCGAGCCGACTAGGTTAAACAAATCTTTCGCTGTGCCCTTGAGCATGGCACTGAACCCTAATTGCTCCTGTAAGTCGCTCTGGATAAGAGTATCTGCTAAATGATCAAAAATGTCCTGTATAATGTGCAGTAATAGACAGAACTACAGTAATGTGCTGTTATAGACAGAACTACAGTAATGTGCTGTTAAAGACAGAACTACAGTAATGTGCTGTTATAGACAGAACTACAGTAATGTGCTGTTAAAGACAGAACTACAGTAATGTGCTGTTATAGACAGAACTACAGTAATGTGCTGTTTTAGACAGAACTACAGTAATGTGCTGTTAAAGACAGAACTACAGTAATGTGCTGTTTTAGACAGAACTACAGTAATGTGCTGTTATAGACAGAACTACAGTAATGTGCTGTTTTAGACAGAACTACAGTAATGTGCTGTTATAGACAGAACTACAGTAATGTTCTGTTATAGACAGAACTTCAGTAATGTGCTGTTTTAGACAGAACTACAGTAATGTGCTGTTTTAGACAGAACTACAGTAATGTTCTGTTATAGACAGAACTACAGTAATGTGCTGTTTTAGACAGAACTACAGTAATGTGCTGTTTTAGACAGAACTACAGTAATGTTCTGTTATAGACAGAACTACAGTAATGTGCTGTTATAGACAGAACTACAGTAATGTTCTGTTATAGACAGAACTTCAGTAATGGTCTGTTTTAGACAGAACTACAGTAATGTGCTGTTTTAGACAGAACTACAGTAATGTTCTGTTATAGACAGAACTTCAGTAATGTGCTGTTTTAGACAGAACTTCAGTAATGTACTGTTAAAGACAGAACTACAGTAATGTGCTGTTTTAGACAGAACTACAGTAATGTTCTGTTATAGACAGAACTACAGTAATGTGCTGTTATAGACAGAACTACAGTAATGTTCTGTTATAGACAGAACTTCAGTAATGGTCTGTTTTAGACAGAACTACAGTAATGTGCTGTTTTAGACAGAACTACAGTAATGTGCTGTTAAAGACAGAACTACAGTAATGTGCTGTTATAGACAGAACTACAGTAATGTTCTGTTATAGACAGAACTACAGTAATGTTCTGTTATAGACAGAACTACAGTAATGTTCTGTTATAGACAGAACTACAGTAATGTTCTGTTTTAGACAGAACTACAGTAATGTGCTGTTTTAGACAGAACTACAGTAATGTGCTGTTATAGACAGAACTTCAGTAATGTGCTGTTTTAGACAGAACTACAGTAATGTTCTGTTATAGACAGAACTACAGTAATGTTCTGTTATAGACAGAACTTCAGTAATGTGCTATTATAGACAGAACTACAGTAATGTTCTGTTTTAGACAGAACTACAGTAATGTGCTATTATAGACAGAACTTCAGTAATGTACTGTTATAGACAGACCTTCAGTAATGTGCTGTTTTAGACAGACCTACAGCGATGTTCTGTTTTAGACAGACCTACAGCGATGTTCTGTTCTAGATAGAACTTCAGTACTTACAGAAGACACTGAGGTCCAGGGTGTGGCTCTGTCTCTGGCTGATGTGGTTCCTGGCCAGGCAGCGGTACTGTCCAATGTCTTTCTTCCTCACAGGGCTTATCACCAGAGTAGAGTTATCCTGGGAGAACTGATGGCGATCACTAACATCTAGGGGCATGTTGTTCCTCAGCCACTGGTACTGGACCCTGGTTCCGTTCTCCACCCTACAGGTCCACGTCACGTTCTCCTTGTCCTCAACAACTGTAGACGATGGTGTCTTCTGGATAACTGGAGTGGACACAGGTACTGGAGAAGGGGAGAGATGAAACAGTAGGATAATGTTAGGCACATATTAAGTGCAGCCAAGCAAGCCAAAAAAGTACATATCTTTCTAGTCATTTAATTAACCTAGTTACTGAAGGAACCTAGTTACTGAAGGAACCTAGTTACTGAAGGAACCTAGCTACTGTAGGAACCTAGTTTCTGATGGAACATAGTTACTGAAGGAACCTAGTTTCTGAAGGAACCTAGTTTCTGAAGGAACCTAGTTACTGAATGAACCTAGTTACTGAATGAACCTAGTTACTGAATGAGTACATACAGTACAGTCGTGGCCAAAAGTTTTGAGAATGACACAAATATAAATTATCACAAAGTTTGCTGCTTCAGTGTCTTTAGATATTTTTGTGAGATGTTACTATGGAATACTGAAGTATAATTACAAGCATTTCATAAGTGTCAAAGACTTTTATTGACAATTACATGAAGTTGATGCAAAGAGTCAATATTTGCAGTGTTGACCCTTCTTTTTCAAGAACTCTGCAATCCGCCCTGGCATGCTGTCAATTAACTTCTGGGCCACATCCTGACTGATGGCAGCCCATTTTTGCATAATCAATGCTTGGAGTTTGTCAGAATTTGTGGGGTTTTGTTTGTCCACCCGCCTCTTGAGGATTGACCACAAGTTCTCAATGGGATTAAGGTCTGGGGAGTTTCCTGGCCATGGGCCCAAAATATCGAAGTTTTGTTCCTTGAGCCACTTAGTTATTACTTTTGCCTTATGGCAAGGTGCTCCATCATGCTGGAAAAGGCATTGTTTATCACCAAACTGTTCCTGGATGGTTGGGAGAAGTTGCTCTCGGAGGATGTGTTGGTACCATTCTTTATTCATGGCTGTGTTCTTAGGCAAAATTCTGAGTGAGCCCACTCCCTTGGCTGAGAAGCAACCCCACACATGAATGGTCTCAGGATGCTTTACTGTTGGCATGACACAGAACTGATGGTAGCGCTCACCTTGTCTTCTCCGGACAAGCTTTTTTCCGGATGCCCCAAACAATCGAAAAGGGGATTCATCAGAGAAAATGACTTTACCCCAGTCCTCAGCATTCCAATCCCTGTACCTTTTGCAGAATATCAGTCTGTCCCTGATGTTTTTCCTGGAGAGAAGTGGCTTCTTTGCTGCCCTTCTTGACACCAGGCCATCCTCCAAAAGTCTTTGCCTGCAGATACACTCACACCTGCCTGCTGCCATTCCTGAGCAAGCTCTGTACTGGTGGTGCACCGATCCCGCAGCTGAATCAACTTGTCGGACACGGTCCTGGCGCTTGCTGGACTTTCTTGGGCGCCCTGAAGCCTTATTCACAACAATTGAACCTTGAAGTTCTTGATGATCCGATAAATGGTTGATTTAGGTGCAATCTACTGGAAGCAATATCTTTGCCTGTGAAGCCCTTTTTGTGCAAAGCAATGATGACGGCACGTGTTTCCTTGCAGTTAACCATGATTGACAGAGGAAGAACAATGATTCCAAGCACCACCCTCCTTTTGAAGCTTCCAGTCTGTTATTCGAACTCAATTAGCATGACAGAGGGATCTCCAGCCTTGTCCTCGTCAACACTCACACCTGTGTTAACAAGAGAATCACTGACATGATGTCAGCTGGTCCTTTTGTGGCAGGGTTGAAATGCAGTGGAAATGTTTTTTGGGGATTCAGTTCATTTGCATGGCAAAGAGGGACTTTGCAATTAACTGCAATTCATCTGATCACTCTTCATAACATTCTGGAGTATATGCAAATTGCCATCATACAAAGTGAGGCAGCAGACTTTGTGAAAATTAATATTTGTGTCATTCTCAAAACCTTTGGCCACGACTGTATATTAGGGCACTACACATTATGACACCATGAATGCAATAACGCATTCTAATCCACTAACGCACATTGACTCGGTACCCCCTGTATATAGCCTGGTTCTTGTTATTTTATTGTGTTCCTTTTTATTTTATGTTTTACTTCAATTTAATTAGTAAATATTTTCTTAACTCTATTTCTTGAACTGCATTGTTGGTTATGGGCTTGTAAGTAAGCATTTCACAGTAAGGTCTACACCTGTTGTACTCGGTGCTTGTGACGAATACAATTTGATTTGATTTGATTTTAAAAGGCTAAAATACATTTCTTACCCTCTTAGTATGTCTTTTATATTGATTTAATAAATCTATAAAGGACAATACAGTCTGACAGATAAGATTCTCTGGTGTCCACTAACTCACCATCGACGGTGACATGGACGGTCCTCTCGGCCCTGACGAGCTCCTGTGTCTGGGGGAAGTGAATGTCCAAGTCCAGATGATAATCCCCCTCCGCCGCCTCGTCCAGCCTGGGGATCAGGAGAGAGGCGTTGGGGGGCTGGAAGAAGTAGCGGTTCCTGTGTCTCATCGAGGCCAGCATGATGACAGTGTGGTTGTGGAATGTCACCATCAGGGTTTTGGGGCCCCCTGGCCGGGTCTGGTACCAGCTGCCCTGGATCTCAACGTCCTCCAATCGGAAGTAAGTCTCCACGGAGAGGAGGAGGGACTTCCCTTTGATGCCATGGAGCACGGACGGAACATGGACGATCTCTGAGTTTACTTCTGAGGATAGAGGGAAGGAAGGGGTGAGATAGAGCATTATAGAGGGAAGGAAGGGGAGAGACAGAGCATTATAGAGGGAAGGAAGGTGTGAGACAGAGCATGATAGAGGGAAGGAAGGGGTGAGATAGAGCATTATAGAGGGAAGGAAGGGGAGAGACAGAGCATGATAGAGGGAAGGAAGGGGAGAGACAGAGCATGATAGAGGAGGGGAGGAAGGGGAGAGACAGAGCATTATAGAGGGAAGGAAGGGGAGAGATAGAGCATGATAGAGGAGGGGAGGAAGGGGTGAGACAGAGCATTATAGAGGGAAGGAAGGGGAGAGACAGAGCATGATAGAGGAGGGAAGGAGAGATAGAGTGAGAAAGACAGAATGTTTTAACAAATAATCTCAGAGTTGACCTGTTCATGTCTTGGGCCACTGTGTTTCCTACCCGTTAAGTCATATCCTCAGCGCCATCCAGAAGTTCCTCAACCCGTTTCAGTAACCTATCAACTCAGCAGAGGAGTTAATGGTGCCATTCTTATTCTCCTCAACATGGTCTACAGACATCTAGAGGGTGCTAAATCCCATGGCAGTTGACTTTTCTTCTGCCTTCAACACAATCTAGCCCTACATTCTGGCACAGAGACTCATGAGGGACTTCTCCTTAGATGGGGGGCTGGTTTTGTGGCTGTTGGACTTCCTGAGCCAGAGGTCACAGCGGGTCAAGGTGGGTCCCCACGGGTCAGACATATGCACCACCAACACAGGCTCTCCTCAGGGATGTGTTTTGTCCCCACTCCTGTACATCTTGTACACTAATAGTTGTGCTAGTTCCCATCCTGACAGACACCTCATTAAGTTCGCTGATGACACTGCCTTGATCAGCCTGTTGCATGATGACGAGGAACACCACGGCCCGGTCCTAAATGACTTGGTAGAGTGGTGTGTTGAATCACACTTGGTCCTCCATACCAACAAGACCAAAGAGATGTGCGTAGACTTCAGGAAGTGTACAACGCCTACCTCTGCAACATCTATCAGAGGTCAGAACATAGAGATTGTAGAGGACAACAAATATCTTTGTGTCCTCTTGGACAATAAACTTCAGTAGAGTAAATGTACAGACCTGATCTACTCAAAGCATCAGCAGAGACTGTACTTTCCCAGAAAGCTGGGATCTTTTAATGTTGACTGGACTATTCTGACTCTGTTATACAAATCTTTCATTGAGAGTATTTTAACTTTTTTGTATTGTTTGTTGTCGGCCAGAAAAATATGCTGAGAGGGATTATAACCACAGCAAGGTACTTGGAGTCAAACAGACAGGCTTGGATCATCTTTAAGGTCAGCGCCCTCAACAGGCTCACAAAATCCTTTTAGACCCAAACTATCCCCTGTACTCAGACTTTGAACTACTCCCCTCTGGGTGCAGGTATTAGGGCACTGCCCGGCAGGAAAAACACAACTAGACAATCATTTGTACCAGATGTGAAATCCCTCCTAAACAGGCTAATGTTCCTATCCACCCAGTAAGGCTAGCAGATTAGCCTCTTTCATTGGACTCCTACTACCTAGATCAGCACTCCTACTACCTAGATCAGCACTCCTACTACCTAGATCAGCACTCCTACTACCTAGATCAGGACTCCTACTACCTAGATCAGCACTCCTACTACCTAGATCAGCACTCCTACTACCTAGATCAGCACTCCTACTACATTTACATTACATTTAAGTCATTTAGCAGACGCTCTACTACCTAGATCAGCACTCCTACTACCTAGATCAGCACTCCTACTACCTAGATCAGCACTCCTACTACCTAGATCAGTACTCCTACTACCTAGATCAGGACTCCTACTACCTAGATCAGCACTCCTACTACCTAGATCAGCACTGCTACTACCTAGATCAGCACTCCTACTACCTAGATCAGCACTCTACTACCTAGATCAGGACTCCTACTACCTAGATCAGCACTCCTACTACCTAGATCAGCACTCCTACTACCTAGATCAGCACTCCTACTACCTAGATCAACACTCCTACTACCTAGATCAGCACTCCTACTACCTAGATCAGGACTCCTACTACCTAGATCAGCACTCATACTACCTAGATCAGCACTCCTACTACCTAGATCAGGACTCCTACTACCTAGATCAGCACTCTACTACCTAGATCAGGACTCCTACTACCACGATCAGCACTCTACTACCTAGATCAGCACTCCTACTACCTAGATCAGCACTCCTCTACCTAGATCAGCACTCCTACTACCTAGATCAGCACTCCTACTACCTAGATCAGCACTCCTACTACCTAGATCAGGACTCCTACTACCTAGATCAGGACTCCTACTACCTAGATCAGGACTCCTACTACCTAGATCAGCACTCCTACTACCTAGATCAGCACTCCTACTACCTAGATCAGCACTCCTACTACCTAGATCAGGACTCCTACTACCTAGATCAGGACTCCTACTACCTAGATCAGCACTCCTACTACCTAGATCAGCACTCCTACTACCTAGATCAGCACTCCTACTACCTAGATCAGGACTCCTACTACCTAGATCAGCACTCCTACTACCTAGATCAGGACTCCTACTACCTAGATCAGGACTCCTACTACCTAGATCAGCACTCCTACTACCTAGATCAGCACTCTACTACCTAGATCAGGACTCCTACTACCTAGACCAGCACTCTACTACCTAGATCAGGACTCCTACTACCTAGATCAGCACTCCTACTACCTAGATCAGCACTCTACTACCTAGATCAGGACTCCTACTACCTAGATCAGCACTCCTACTACCTAGATCAGCACACCTACTACCTAGATCAGGACTCCTACTACCTAGATCAGCACTCCTACTACCTAGATGAGGACTCCTACTACCTAGATCAGCACTCCTACTACCTGGATCAGGACTCCTACTTCCTAGATCAGCACTCCTACTACCTAGATCAGCACTCCTACTACCTAGATCAGGACTCCTACTACCTAGATCAAGACTCCTACTACCTAGATCAGCACTCCTACTACCTAGATCAGCACTCCTACTACCTAGATCAGCACTCCTACTACCTAGATCAGGACTCCTACTACCTAGATCAGGACTCCTACTACCTAGATCAGCACTCCTACTACCTAGATCAGCACTCCTACTACCTAGATCAGCACTCCTACTACCTAGATCAGCACTCCTACTACCTAGATCAGCACTCCTACTACCTAGATCAGCACTCCTACTACATTTACATTACATTTAAGTCATTTAGCAGACGCTCTACTACCTAGATCAGCACTCCTACTACCTAGATCAGCACTCCTACTACCTAGATCAGCACTCCTACTACCTAGATCAGCACTCCTACTACCTAGATCAGCACTTCTACTACCTAGATCAGGACTCCTACTACCTAGATCAGCACTCCTACTACCTAGATCAGGACTCCTACTACCTAGATCAGCACTCTACTACCTAGAGCAGGACTCCTACTACCTAGATCAGCACTCCTACTACCTAGATCAGCACTCCTACTACCTAGATCAGCACTCCTACTACCTAGATCAACACTCCTACTACCTAGATCAGCACTCCTACTACCTAGATCAGGACTCCTACTACCTAGATCAGCACTCATACTACCTAGATCAGCACTCCTACTACCTAGATCAGGACTCCTACTACCTAGATCAGCACTCTACTACCTAGATCAGGACTCCTACTACCATGATCAGCACTCTACTACCTAGATCAGCACTCCTACTACCTAGATCAGCACTCCTACTACCTAGATCAGCACTCCTACTACCTAGATCAGCACCCCTACTACCTAGATCAGCACTCCTACTACCTAGATCAGCACTCCTACTACCTAGATCAGGACTCCTACTACCTAGATCAGGACTCCTACTACCTAGATCAGGACTCCTACTACCTAGATCAGCACTCCTACTACCTAGATCAGCACTCCTACTACCTAGATCAGCACTCCTACTACCTAGATCAGGACTCCTACTACCTAGATCAGGACTCCTACTACCTAGATCAGCACTCCTACTACCTAGATCAGCACTCCTACTACCTAGATCAGCACTCCTACTACCTAGATCAGGACTCCTACTACCTAGATCAGCACTCCTACTACCTAGATCAGGACTCCTACTACCTAGATCAGCACTCCTACTACCTAGATCAGCACTCCTACTACCTAGATCAGGACTCCTACTACCTAGATCAGGACTCCTACTACCTAGATCAGCACTCCTACTACCTAGATCAGCACTCCTACTACCTAGATCAGCACTCCTACTACCTAGATCAGGACTCCTACTACCTAGATCAGCACTCCTACTACCTAGATCAGGACTCCTACTACCTAGATCAGGACTCCTACTACCTAGATCAGCACTCCTACTACCTAGATCAGCACTCCTACTACCTAGATCAGCACTCCTACTACCTAGATCAGCACTCCTACTACCTAGATCAGCACTCCTACTACCTAGATCAGCACACCTACTACCTAGATCAGGACTCCTACTACCTAGATCAGCACTCCTACTACCTAGATCAGGACTCCTACAGCACTCTGAGATGCTTTATAAATACAGTCCCTGAACGTACAAACTAATGAGCTTTTCATGAACATGAAAATGAAAGCCATAGCAGTCTATTTTACAGCATGTGCAGACTCCTTTTCGTGCTGAGCTTCGTAAAGCAGAAAGAGACTGCGATATCCTCTTATGTTTACATGATTGACACATCTGTGTCATGCTATTTATTCATTCATTCCGTTTACTTTATCCAGACCTCTGTCCTGAAACCCAATTCATACGGGATTGTGAGACATTGACAAGCCTATCATAATACTACTATCAGGTATTAAAGCAAACATCTTTGAGCTGAATGATTTAGCCGCTGAAAATTGTACACTGATGTTCAACGGCTAAATTAGGATTAGAATTAGGAAGGGTGTAGGTAATGTGTGTGTTGTGTTGCCAGCTCAGATTAAACAGCAGCAGGCAGGTAGTCTGTCCACAGGTTAACCCCACCAACCCTTCTCTCTCCACCTCTTTCTCTCTCGCTCTCCCCACTCCCCTATCACTCTCTCTCCCTTTCTGTTTCAATGCCCTCTATCTCCCTCCTCCTCTCCTCTCCTCTCCTCTCCTCTCCTCTCCTCTCCTCTCCTCTCCTCTCCTCTCCTCTCCTCTCCTCTCCTCCCTGCATCCTCTCCCCTCTCTCCTTCCTCCTTCTCACCCTCTCCCTCGTACCTCTCTCTCTCTCTCTCTCTTTCTATCCAAGCATCCCCCTCTTTCCTCCCTCCCTCCTTCTTCCTCTTCCATCCTCCATCCTGCTCCTCCAATCCCTCCTCCCTCCCTCCCTCTCTCTCTCTCTCTCTCTCCCTCCATCCTCCCCAGTCAGTCCAGTTCTCCGGGACCGGTCCAGGCCCTGCTGACTGCCACTGTTGTTCATCACAATAGATGAACTGTGTCCCTGGTGTTATGTCCAAAATAATACAAACGGCCTTCCCCCATCCAAGTCACACTCCAAGTGGCCTGCTAGCTAGGCAGGCCATCAGCGTGGCTGTGTATTCCAGCATAAGGCCGGGAAGGTCTGTTAAATAAGCAGGACAGTGTGCTGAACCCGCTGCTGACACTGTTGTCACTAAACAAGCCTGGGATTGTTGTGGTGATAAGAAACAGTGACAGTGGAGATAACTGAGGCAATGGACTCTGAGAAGGTGAGGGGATGTCTTCACTGTCACATGCACGCACGCACGCACGTACACACACACACACACACTTATAAACACACAATTATAAACACACACACACACACTCCGCCTGTTGACACCTCTGTTTGGACCCCAAATAAAGGCCTTCAGCACCATTGGCCAGCTGAATGCTACTGATGCACCACCCTCAAGTGTTCCCTCCTCCTTCCTTGATTACATAAACAAGACCCCTCAAGTGAATAGAAACACATTCTTAGAAGTGAGCTCCAATACGAACACATTCTTAGAAGTGAGCTCCAATACGAACACATTCTTAGAAGTGAGCTCCAATACGAACACATTCTTAGAAGTGAGCTCCAATACAAACACATTCCTAGAAGTGAGCTCCAATACAAACACATTCCTAGAAGTGAGCTCCAATACAAACACATTCTTAGAAGTGAGCTCCATTGTTGTGTTAGGACATCGGTGGTGAGCTTATCTGGTCATGTGAGATTTGTTGGACATCTATTATCATCAGCAGGGAAGGATTGGCCATAGGGCAATACTGGCAAATGCAAGATGGACTGACCCATTATAATAATTATTTGGCAAATAACGGGTGCCTAGAGTGATTTTTTTTGCCATTTTGGGAGACTTCAGGAAAGAAATGGGTCAGTGTGATAGAAATGCCCGGTCCTATTTCTGGTCCCATCTCGTGACAAGCTGAGTCAGCAGAGGCCTTGTTGATGAACTCTTTTCAGTGTGTCTTTCCTCCATCTTCTGACTGTCTAAAGTCTGACTGTCTGAACCAGAAATAAAAATGCTAAAAACCCCTTATTACAACTGTAAAAGCCAGCATAAAGTATATGAAACATGGGAATCAGATCATAAATATCGGTAGCTACTGCAATGTGACATAACAACGTAGCAATAATTTAGTCAACCACCATAGAATTAATCTCAGTTAACCCAGAACTGAAATCACGTGTAATTTGGTCAGACATGTTTACGTAGATGTCTGATTTCCGTAGACTCACATGGACCAGTACTGACATGCATGAAGACACATGCATAAGAGTATTCCTGTCCTATTACACTATGATTAACCCTTGTGTTGTCTTAAGGGTCAAAAATGACCCGCCATTATGTTTAAGAGCAGAGAAAATGCCCTAAATTATATATTTTTTTACTTACATTTTGATGACTTTTCCTAGAGAGACCCCAACATTAGAAAAAGTGAAACATCGCCTTTATTCATATTTCCATGAAAGCTGTACACCACCAGAGTACAAAGATTGTCTTAGGGTCATTTTTGACCCAGCAGTTATAAAATAATTTACACACCACAAAAACCACAAAGACACACACACACACACACACACAATGAGAAATGTAGATTGAACTCAGCCAGCAGCTCCTGAAGAGGAAGATCACCATGGTTGGCACAGTTAGAAAGAACAAGCCTGAGCTCCCCCCTGCACTCCTCGCAACAAAGGGGAGAGAGGCCTTCTCATCAAAGTTTGCCTTCACCCCCACCACCACTCTAGTTTCTTACCTCCCAAAGAGGAACAAGAATGTGGTCCTCCTGAGCACACTGCACAAAACGGCTGAGATCAGTGATCATGAGAACAGGAAGCCAGCCATCATCCTGGACTACAACCACAACAAAGGAGGCGTGGACAACCTGGACAAGGTGATTGGAACTTACAGCTTCAGGAGGATGACTGCCCGTGTCCCCTGGTCATCTTCCATAACATCATTGATGTGTCCATATACAATGCCTTTGTGATATGGAACAAGATCAACCCTACCTGGATGCCTGATAAGCAAAACAAGAGGTGGGTGTTCTTGGAGCAGCTGGGAAAGGCACTTGTAACCCCACACATTCAAAGAAGGGAGTGTCTCCCCCGCACAGCAGCCTCTGCAGCGCTTGTGAAAGCTGTTCAGGGGGCTGAATCTTGTCCTGATCCACATGAAGCTTGTTTCTGGGGCAGGCAAGAGGAGGAGATGCCAATTCTGCCCCCAAAGAAGGACTGCAAAATAAATACTATGTGCGGCACATGTGAGAAATACATCTGCAATGTCCATGCACACACACTTGCATACTGTCATACATGTGCTAATTAGAGTTGATTGATTTATGTTCTTCACATTTTTGTTTTGTATCTATTATCTTATTTTATTCTTATTTAATGTTGTTGTTTATACACCTTGTGGGTGGGGGCAATGGTTAAAGGAAATGGGAGAAGACTAGTATTTTGTAGTTGAATTCCTCATTGTACAGTATATAAGAATATATCACTATGTTGCCAAAAAAGTTCAAGACTGTTTTCCTTCAATAAATGCATTCAAAACTACTTTCTGCACATTTCTGCTAGTTTCTTGGGCTATACAAGTGCTATCTCTTGCTAAAAAATGTATGTTTACACCTACGCAGTACCTTTAGCAATAATAATAATAATAAACTTCTACTTTAGTAAAGAAAACAATTATTACAGGTGTGTTATAATAAAAAGGAGTGGTGTCCACTGATTAAATGCAGTCTTTCTGTGAAGAGGGAAAACCCAGATATTCACAAAGTTTGTGATGAATGACAGGTTGTTTCTTCATGCAAAATAGATTTGGGGTTTAAAATTCAATTAAGCTGCTTTATTTTAGGTGTTTAGTAAAGGCGGGTCATTTCTTACCCTTAGGACAAGGGGAGTATACAGAATGTTAAGACTACACAAGGGTTAAAAAGTATCATTATATTATGAGTGTAATAACTGATCAAATCAAATACAGTCTAATGGCTTGATCATGATTAAACCAATGAAAGATAATGGGCAATGTTGATGTGGGCCTTTACTTTTAGTTGCACTTACAAAACATTTGATGAATTTCTCTTGAAATGACATTCAATTAACATTGCTGAGATGTCAGCAATGGACCAATCACCAGGTATGCCCAGACAACAACATGAACCATCACTGTTTCATCTGACATTCCCAATACTCAGACACACCACTAAAGATCCCCGCTCTTCAGCTGTCCACTGCGCTGGTATCCCCAACAAGGTAACCACAGTGACAGTAACACTAGACACCAACCGTATATTTCTTCTTCCTCTTACCTGAGAGAGTAAGTAGTGCAGTGTAGAAGCACAGAGCGATAAAGGTCCTTCTTCCAGGGCCCTCCATTAGTGTATCCTATTTCCTCTGAGGAGTTAGTAGTCTACTCTGGAAAGAGACTGTGACAGTAAGGGAGGGAGGTATGAGGGAGGTATGAGGGAGGGAGGGGAACTGAACTGGTGGTGACAACATTTGCCAGGGAAATAAAAGGAGCCAGCCAGCAGCCCAGGCCCCTCCCACATGACTTGAGTGTGGAGAGGTCGCCTACACCTGGCAGGCACAGGAAACGCTTGGCCTCCACCGTCCACTGTGGTCCTCAGGCTCAGTGAAATACAGGCACAGGGATAGAGTGCATTACATTTTAATCATTTAGCAGACACTTATCCAGCGGGACTTAAAATAAAGTAGGTAAGAAAACCACATATCATAGTCATTGCAAGTAAAACCGGCTATCAGCTAAAATCAGTGCTAGTAAAAGACAAATGTGGCTGTTAGCTTAGATACAGGCTTAGAGACACAGAGAGAGAGGGAGCTACACTGGTAAAGGTTGAGAATGTAATTTAGGTTGTGAAGACATGTCAATATAGACAGGGGAGGACAATGCAGAAGGATGCTCAAAATAAGTATTTATAGCCAACAGAGATATACTGTCACAGGCACTCATAGGCAGACATTTATGCGCTCTGAAATATCACAGGAGTGATACACACACACCCACAGAGAGAGAGAGAGAGAGAGAGAGAGAGAGAGAGAGAGAGAGCAGGAGAGAGAGAGAGCAGGAGAGAGAGAGAGAGAGAGAGAGAGAGAAGGAGAGAGAGAGAGAGAGCAGGAGAGAAAGAGAGAGAGAGAGAGAGAGAGAGCAGGAGAGAGAGAGAGAGAGCAGGAGAGAGAGAGAGAGAGAGAGAGAGAGAGAGAGAGCAGGAGAGAGAGAGAGAGAGAGAGCAGGAGAGAGAGAGCAGGAGAGAGAGAGAGAGCAGGAGAGAGAGAGAGAGAGAGAGAGAGAGAGAGAGAGAGAGCAGGAGAGAGAGAGCAGGAGAGAGAGAGAGAGACCACATGACAATGTCCTTGTTTAAAGACAGTATAATTGTGTCACACTGTGGAGTCGCTAAGTGATGGCGCTATTGTGACAACTGAATGTAGCGTAGTGAATGTAGTGAAATGTTCTATGAAAGTATTGTGATTTGTGACCCATTCATAAAAATGTTGAGCAACAGAAAGACAAACAAACAAATCATTCATTTTATTAGCTATACTATTTCTTCACATTCATAGAAGCTAATTAATGAAGACCCAAATTGGAAGCCACAGATACATAGAGATCATCCCAGTGTAATGCTAGTTGTCCCACTTTGTTGCTCAAAATCGTCATTAAATATCAAAATAACAATCATTGATAATATGTTGGGCTGATTGGCCTATTCTAGGAATGCTGTAATAGTGTGCTCCTTTGCAAATAAAACAGCCTCTTTCCCCAGTGTGCCTGCAAGTGTTATATGACCCTCTAGATGGAGACCTTGTATCGTTATTCTCCAGCTAAAGTCCTTGAGGACTGAAACTGTGTTAACAGAAGTAAATAAAGTTTGGAATTCATATAGAAGAAACTGTATATTGTTTATGTTGATACATTCTTTGCCTTTTCCATTAGACCTGAAGAGATCCAATTGCTGGATGTATCAAGCATCTCATAGTTGGAGTGCTGATCTAGGATCAGTCCCTTCCTGTCCATGTAATCTTATTCATTATGATCTAAAAGACAAAACTGATCCTAAATCAGCACTCCTACTCTGAGACACTTTATGAAAACTTCTAGACTTCTACTGCGAGGGTTTTTACCCAGAGGTTGGGTGCAAGGCTTTTTACCCAACAGTTGGGTTATGATCACACAGTCTCAAATGGCACATTATTCCATACATAGTGTATTTATTTAGACCAAATCCCTTTGGGCCCTGGTTAAAAGTAGTGTACTATATAGGGAATACTGTAGGGTGCCATTTGTGACTCAGCCTAAGTGTTTCATCAGCAGTGTTTCAGTGTGGGGTATCTGGTCTGGCTACTGTGGGTCTGTCTCACCACAGGAAGCTAAGCTAGGCCTGAGGGCTGAGACAGTTGGGGGGAAGTGCTGGAATGCCTCCGGTGCTTATGGTGCCTTCCTAGCACACACACACACACACACACACACACACACACACACACACACACACACACACACACACACACACACACACACACACACACACACACACACACACACACACACACACACACGCATGCATGCATGCACTCATACACACACACAGTTCTTCTGATGCGGGTACTGTCCATGCTCTCCCTGTGCCACTTTTTCCACCCCCAGCCTCCCAGCCCCAGCCTTCCGTCCCATCCTCCCACTCTCAGCCTCCCAGCTCCAGCCTCCTAACCCCAGCCTCCCGTCCCATCCTCCCACCCTCAGCCTCCCAGCCCCAGCCTCCCGTTCCAGCCTCCCACCCTCAGCCTCCCAGCCCCAGCCTCCCGTCCCAGCCTCCCACCCTCAGCCTGCCAGCCCCAGCCTCCCAGACCCAGCCTCCCAGTCCCAGCCTCCCGTCCCAGCATCCCAGCTCCAGGCTCCCACCCCCAGCCACCCACCCACAGCCTCCCAGCCTCCCAGCCTCCCAGACCCAGCCGCTCATCCTCCCACTTTGGATTGTGTATCAATACACCCAGTCACTACAAAGATACAGGCTTCCTTCCTAACTCAGTTGCCAGAGAGGAAGGAAATCGCTCAGGGATTTCACCATGATTTCACCATGAGACCAATGGTGACTTTATTAAAACCGTTACAGAGTTTAACAGCTGTGATAGGAGAAAACTTAGGATGGATCAACAACATTGTAGTTACCCCACAATACTTACCTAAATGACAGAGTGAAAAGAAGGAAGCTTGTACAGAATAAAAAATATTCTAATAACATGCATCCTGTTTGCAATAAAGCACTTGCTGTTGAAGTCAGAAGTTTACATACACCTTAGAAAATACATTTAAACTCAGTTTTTCACAATTCCTGACATTTAATCCTAGTACAAATTCCCTGTCTTAGGTCAGTTAGGGTAACCACTTTATTTTAAGAATGCGAAATGTCAGAATAGTAGTAGAGAGAATTATTTATTTCAGCTTTTATTTCTTTCATCACATTCCCGGCGGGTCAGAAGTTTACATACACTCAATTAGTATTCGGTAGCATTGCCTTTAAATTGGTTAACTTGAGTCAAACGTTTCCGGTAGCCTTCCACAAGCTTCCCACAATAGGTTGGGTGGATTTTGGCCCATTCCAACTGACAGAGCTGGTGTAACTGAGTCAGGTTTGTAGACCTCCTTGCTCACACATGCTTTCTCAGTTCTGCCCACACATTTTCTACAGGATTGAGGTCAGGGCTTTGTGATGGCCACTCCAATACCTTGACTTTGTTGTCCTTAAGCCATTTTGCCACAACTTTGGAAGTATAAATGGGGTCATTGTCCATTTGGAAGACCCATTTGCGACCAAGCTTTAATTTCCTGACTGTTGTCTTGAGATGTTGCTTCAATATATCCACATAATTTCCTGCCTCATGATGCCATCTATTTTGTGAAGTGCACCAGTCCCTCCTGCAGCAAAGCACCCCCACAACATGATGCTGCCACCCCTGTGCTTCACGGGTTGGGATGGTGTTCTTCAGCTTGCAAGCCTCCCCCTTTTACACCCAAACATAACGATGGTCATTATGGCCAAACAGTTCTGTTTTTGTTTCATCAGACCAGAGGACATTTCTCCAAAAGTACGACCTTTGTCCCCATGTGCAGTTGCAAAATGTAGTCTGGCTTTTTTATGGCGGTTTTGGAGCAGTGGCTTCTGCCTTGCTGAGCGGCCTTTTAGGTTATGTCGATATAGGACTCGTTTTACTGTGGATATAGATACTTTTGTACCTTTTTCCTCCAGCATCTTCACAAGGTCCTTTGCTGTTGTGCTGGGACTGATTTGCACAAAAGTACATTAATCTTTAGGAGACAGAATGCGTCTCCTTCCTGAGCGGTATGACGGCTGCGTGGTCCCATGGTGTTTATACTTGCATACTATTGTTTGCACAGATGAACGTGGTACCTTCAGGCGTTTGGAATTTGCTCCCAATGATGAACCAGACCTGTGGAGGTCTACAATGTTTTTTCTGAGGACTTGGCTGATTTCTTTTGATTTTCCCATGATGTCGAGCAAAGAGGCACTGAGTTTGTAGGTAGAGCTTGAAATATATCCACAGGTACACCTCCAATTGACTCAAAATATGGAAATTTGTCTATCAGAAGCTTTTAAAGCCATGACATAATTTTCTGGAATATTCCAAGCTGTTTCAAGGCACAGTCAACTTAGTGTTTGTAAACTTCTGACCCACTGGAATTGTGATACAGTGAATTATAAGTGAAATAATCTGTCTGTAAACAATTCTTGGAAAAATGACTTGTGTCATGCACAAAGTAGATGTCCTAACCGACTTGCCGAAACTATAGTTTGTTATTTTTTTTGTAACAGTATTTTTTATTGGAGTTTCACAATTTTCACCCATATTAAGAGATACAACAACAAAGACAAGGCAAAAAAAAACAGCACTCGCTTACACATATCCGTATGTATGCACGCACGTACACACACACCCACCATTTCCCTCTCCCCGCTTCTCTCACCCCATCCCCCTCATTGCATCTCTCAATACATACATTTGAAACAAACATAAACAGAAAAAAATAACAATAAAGACATAATAAATAAATAAAATAAAATAAAATGCTCAGTTTAAACCAAGAAGTTGAGTTCCCCACACGGACCGTACAGTGTAATTCTGGAATACATAGATCACCCTTCTAAGAGAATCCTTGCAGCATAATAGCTGATACTTCAGGTTCTAGGTAATTTAGGTAAGGTTCCCATACTTTGTAGAACTGATCTGTCTTAGAGTGCAATGTACATGTCAGATATTCCAGCGGCACCCATTCAAATAGTATCTTATGCCAATCTTTAATAGAGGGAACCTTATCACTAATCCACTGTAAAAGTATGTTTTTCCTCGCTGCGAAGGTGAGGATGTTGTAAAGCCTCCTCTTACCCACAGAAGTTACATGCCTACTAGGGAGACCTAACAGTAGAGAAACTGGGTCCAATTCTAGATCGACCCCTAGGATCTTTTCAATCTCTTGCAGAACACCAGACCAATATCTTTGTATTTTGGGACATGACCATAAACAATGTGTTAGGGTGCCTGTATCAGTTTTACATTTGAGACACTGAGGAGAGGAGGAAGCGGGGCTAAATGCATGTCTGCGATTTGGGGATATATGCAATCTGTGTATTATTCTTAATTGAATTGCTCTAGTACGATTACATATAGATATTGTTTTTGCATATTTCCAAATGTCCTCCCACATCTCTTCGTTAATGGTAACAGACAGTTCTTTCTCCCACACTTGTTTCACCCTCTGTGTGTCGACAGCGGAAAAGGACCTTAAAGCATCATAAAACAGACTTACAGACATTTTCCTTTGTGGGGAAAAAAGCATTCTTTCAATGACAGACATATCAGGGTTACCAATTAAGGTGGTGCTCTTCAGAATATAGTGTCTTACTTGTAGGAAACGGAAAAAGTCCTGCTTTGGGAGTTGATATTTCTCGACCATCTGCTCAAATGACAATAAAATCTTATCCGCAAATAAGTCATTTAGTCTGTCTATGCCCTTATTAAGCCAAACGTTAAAGCCAGCATCCAGCAATCCTGGGACAAAATCTGGGTTGTTAAGAATTGGGGTAAGAGCAGAGGTTAGTTTGGACCTTCCCAGGAAACGTTGAACTGACCTCCATACTTTGAGTGTGTTAAGTGTAATGGGGTTGTTACAGCGATCTTTTACAGACTTGAAACTTGTGAAAAACAAAAGGTCCTGTAAAGGGCATTTTGAAAGAGAAGTCTCAATGTCTAACCAAATAGAGGAGTCATCGTTTGTGATCCAGTCCGAAATATAACATAGGTGGGCACACCACTGATAGAGCCTGATATTGGGTAGATCCAAGCCACCCATAGAATTTGGCAGCTGCAATATTGCCGTCTTAAGTCTTGGCTTGCGTTTACTCCATATAAAGGAACTTAGCCATCCATTTACATCCTTTATTACCTTATTGGAGAGTAATACTGGGATCATTTCAATTGGGTAAAGTAGCCTAGGTAAAATGTTCATTTTCAAGAGGGATATTCTACCCAACCATGAAATCGGAAGAGAGTTCCAGCGCTCCAGATCCTGTCTTATTGTGTCAAACAAGGGAACAAAATTGGCTTTGTACATTTGTTGGAATTTAGGAGTTACAAATATACCCAGATATGTAAAACCTGAGGGAGACCATTTAAAAGGGAAGGGGGGAGAAGTGTTAGGTACAGAGTGAAGGTTACCAAGTGGCATAGCCTCTGATTTAGTTAGGTTAATCTTGTAGCCTGAGAATTCGCTGAATAACTCAATAGTGTTAATCAGAGATGTGATTGAAGTCTCGGGATTAGAAATAAATATCAGGACATCATCAGCATACAAGCTTATTTTATGGTGAACATCACCAATGAGCAGCCCCTGTATAGCAGGCGTTACCCTGATGGCCTCGGCCAGTGGTTCCATAACAAGTGCAAATAGGAGGGGGGACAGAGAACAGCCCTGTCTGGTACCTCTGTGTATAGAGAAGCTATTTGACCGTAGTCCATTAGTAAGGACAGAGGCCTGAGGATCATCATATAAAACTTTCACCCATTTTATAAAGTTGTCCCCCAGACCAAATTTATTTAGAGCAAAGAATAGGTAAGACCCCTCCACACGATCAAATGCTTTCTCAGCATCTAGGGAGAGCACAAGACCATCCATAGCACTTTGTTGGTAGACTTCAATTACATTAAGGAGCCGTCTGACATTGTTACATGACCTACGTCCCTTAATGAAGCCAGTTTGGTCTCCTTTCACAATTAGTGGCAGTGAGTCCTCTAATCTTGTGGCTAGAATTTTAGAAAGCAATTTTCTATCCACATTCAGAAGGGAAATTGGTCTGTACGAGGAACAAGACTCCGGACATTTTCCCTTTTTGAGAATAAGTGATATGTTGGCTTCTCGCAGCGTTTGGGGGAGCTGGTCATTTGAAAATGAGTGGTTAAACATATCACGCAATGGCTCAAGGATCAGGCCATGGTACTCTTTATAGAACTCACTACAAAACCCGTCCGGTCCTGGGGCCTTACTATTTTGCAGATTCTTAATAACCTGGTTCAGTCTGCTTTCCAACAGACACTGGGAGACAAATTCACCTTTCAGTAGGAAAATAACCTAAAACATAAGGCCAAATTTACAATGGAGATGCTTACCAAGATGACATTGAATGTTCCTGAGTGGCCTAGTTATAATTTTGACTTAAATCGGCTTGAAAATCTATGGCAAGACTTGAAAGTGCCTGTCTAGCAATGATCAAAAACCAACTTGACCGAGCTTGAAGAATTTTAAAATGAATAATATGCAAATATTGTACAATCCAGGTGTGCAAAGCTCTTAGAGACTTACTCAGAAAGACAATCCATTTTGAATTCATGCTGTAACACAACAAAATGTGGAATAAGTCAAGGGGTATGAATACTTTCTGAAGGCACTGTACATACATAGTATAATAAATTAGGACTTTATCCAAAGTGACTTACAGTCATTTTAAATATGGGTGGTCCCGGGAATCCAACCCACTATCCTAGCGTTGCAAGCGGCATGCTCTACCCACTGAGCTACAGAAACAGACAGGCCAATAGTCTGAGAGGCTGCAGCCACTCAGCTCAAGGCCCAGACACAGGCAGCACAGAATCCTACATCAAGGCCACTCTGGAAGAAGAGAAGAGAGAGTGAGAGGCCCCTGAGCCTTGTGTGGAGGAAGGCAAGGCTAGGCAATAGAAATATAATTACTAGAACAGGAAAAAGACCCTCAAACCACATTCTAGTATTTCTAGAGGTCGTTACAGTGAGGCCTCATCATCAGTGTGACAAGGGTCAGTCGTGTGCTGCACAGATCCTCCTGTAAACTAAAGCACTCAAATTAAATATGGTTTCTAGAGATAACCAAGCCCCATCGCACATGTCGTTTCCTGACAAACGTACAGTTGAAGTCGGAAGTTTACATACACTTAGGTTGGAGTAATTAAAACTAGTTTTTAAACCACTTTACAAATTTCTTGTTAACAAACTATAGTTTGGCAAGTTGGTTAGGACATCTACTTTGTGCATGACACTCCTTTTTCCAACAATTGTTTACAGAAAGATTATTTCACTTATAATTCACTGTGTCACAATTTCAGTAGGTCAGAAGTTTACAAACACTAAGTTGACGGTGCCTTTAAACAGCTTGGAAAATTCCAGAAAATGATGTCATGGCTTTAGAAGCTTCTGATAGGCTAATTGACATCATTTGAGTCAATTGGAGGTGTACCTGTGGATGTATTTCAAGGCCTACCTTCAAACTCAATGCCTCTTTGCTTGACATCATGGGAAAATCAAAAGAAATCAGCCAAGACCTCAGAAAACAATTGTGGATCTCCACAAGTCTGGTTCATCCTTGGGAGAAATTTCCAAATGCCTGAAGGTACCACGTTCATCTGTACAAACAATAGCACACAAGTATAAATACCATGGGACCACGCAGCCGTCATACCACTCAGGAAGGAGACGCGTTCTGTCTCCTAGAGATGAACGTACTTTGGTGTGAAAAGTGCAAATCAATCCCAAAACAACAGCAAAGGACCTTGTGAAGATGCTGGAGAAAACAGGTACAAAGTATCTATATCCACAGTAAAACGAGTCCTATATCGACATAACCTGAAAGGCCGCTCAGCAAGGAAGAAGCCACTGCTCCAAAACTGCCATAAAACAGTCAGACTACGGTTTGCAACTGCACATGGGGACTTTTTGGAGAAATGTCCTCTGGTCTGATGAAACAAAAATAGAACTGTTTGGCTGTAATGAACATCGTTATGTTTGGGTGAAAAAGGGGGAGGCTTGCAATTCGAAGAACACCCCCACAGCATCATGCTGTGGGGGTGCTTTGTTGCAGGAGGGACTAGTGCACATCATAAAATAGATGGCATCGTGAGGAAGGAAAGTTATGTGGATATATTGAAGCAACATCTCAAGACATCAGTCAGGAAGTTAAAGCTTGGTCGCAAATGGGTCTTCCAAATGGACAATGACCTTAACCATACTTCCAAAGTTGTGGCAAAATGGCTTAAGGACAACAAAGTCAAGGTATTGGAGCAGCCATCACAAAGCCCTGACCTCAACCCTATAGAAAATGTGTGGGCAGAGCTGAAAAAGCGTGTGCGAGCAAGGAGGCCTACAAACCTGACTCAGTTACACCAGCTCTGTCAGGAGGAATGGGCCAAAATTCACCCAACTTATTGTGGGAAGCTTGTGGAAGGCTACCTGAAACGTTTGACTCAAGTTAATTAAACAATTTAAAGGCAGTGCTACCAAATACTAATTGAGTGTATGTTAATTTCTGACCCACTGGGTATGTGATGAAAGAAATAAAAGCTGAAAGAAATCATTCTCTCTACTATTATTCTGACATTTCACATTCTTAAAATAAAGTGGTGATCCTAACTGACCTAAGACAGGGAATTTTTACTAGGATTAAATGTCAGGAAGTTTAAATGTATTTGGCTAAGGTGTTTGTAAACTTCCCGACTTCAACTGTAACTGTGTGGTGGATGGCCTTGTTATTGTTATTTTATTGTGTTACTATTTCCTTTTTTAATTAGCAAAATTGTTCTTACTTTTTAACTCTGCATTGTTGGGAAAGGGTTCATAAGTAAGCATTTCACGGTAAAGTCTACATCTGTTGTGTTCGGCGCATGGACGCAGACTAACACAAACTCACACAGGCACGCACGCACACACACTACCACACTCTCCCTTTCTCTCTCCATTTAAAAATCCTAGCAGGAGGCTTGTAAACGTTGACTGTTATAGTAGAGCCCTTGTCAGATGAAGTGTCAGAGCGGAAACAGTTTATAGTCCTGCCTCCTATCCCTCCATTCTGGGGCAGAGGTGGACAGACACCTCTCTGTCATGTGTAAAAGTGGTCATGAGACGAGAAGAGCTCTTTCACACACACACACACACACACACACTTGCTCTCTCTGGTTCTTTCACTGTCTGAGGAAAAGGGAAGAGGTTGTTTCTCACAATTACACTACATTAACAAAAGTATTTAGACACCTGCTCGTTGAACATCTCATTCCAAAATCATGGGCATTAATATGGAGTTGGTCTCCCCTTTGCTGCTATAACAGCCTCCACTCTTTTGGGAAGGCTTTCCACTAGATGTTGGAACATTGCTGTGGGGACTTGCTTCCATTCAGCAACAAGAGCATTAGTGAAGACGGGCACTGATGTTGGGAGAAATGGCCTGGCTCGCAGTCTGCGTTCAAATTCATCCCAAAGGTGTTCGATGGTGTTGAGGTCAAAGCTCTGTGCAGGCCAGTCAAGTTCTCCCACACCGATCTCGACAAACCCTTTCTGTATGGACCTCACATGGTGCAGGGGGGATTGTCATGCCGAAACAAGAAAGGGCCTTCCCCAAACTGTTGCCACAAAATTGGAAGCACAGAATTGTCTAGAATGTCGTTGTATGCTGTAGCATTAAGATTTCCCTTCACTGGAACTAAGCGACCTAGCCCGAACCATGAAAAACAGCCCTAGGTCATAATTCCTCTACCAAACTTTACAGTTGGCACTATGCAATCGGGCAGGTAGCGTTCTCCTGGCATGACCCAATCGCAGATAATTCTGTCGGACTGCCAGATGGTGAAGCGTGATTCATCACTCCAGAGAACGCATTTCCACTGCTCCAGAGTTCAATGGCGGCAAACTTTAGACCACACTAGCTGACTCACTGGCATTGTACATGGTGATCTTAGGCTTGTGTGTCGCTGCTCGGCCATGGAAACCCATTTCCTGAAGCTCCCGACAAACAGTTCTTGCTTCGAAAGGCGCTTTGGAACTCGGTAGTGAGTGTTGCAACCGAGGTCAGACAATTTTTACTCGCTACGCGCTTCAACACTCGGTGGTCCTGTTCTGTGAGCTTGTGTGGCCTACTACTTCGCGGCTGAGCCGTTGTTGCTCCTAGACGTTTCCACTTCACAATAACAGCACTTACAGTTGACCGGGGCAGCTCTAGCCCGGGCAGAAATTTGCTGAACTGACCCGAGTGGCGCAGCGGTCTAAGGCACTGCAGCTCAGTGCTTGTGGTGTTACTACAGACACCTTGGTTCAAATCCAGGCTGTATCACAACCGGCTGTGATTGGGAGTCCCATAGGGCGGCACACAATTGGCCCAGCGTTGTCCGGGTTTGGCTGGTGTAGGCCGTCATTGTAAATAAGAATTTGTTCTTAACTGACTTGCCTAGTTAAATAAAACATTTTTTTTTTTTTTTAAAGGATGGTGCCATATTGTAAGTCACTGAGCTTTTCAGTAAGGCCATTCTACTGCCATTGTTTGCCTATGGAGAATGTATGACTGTGTGCTTGATTTTATACACCTGTCAGCAACGGGTGAGGCAGACATAGCCAAATCCACTCATTTGAAGGAGTGTCCACAAACTTTTGTATATATAGTGTTTGTTAGAGGCTTTCTGTAAGAGGATGTCTTGATTTCGATTACACTCTTAAAATGTTTAGGTGCTTTCCACACGGTCTGGCCCAAAAACATTAGAGCAAGCTAAACCCAAGGTATACATAGAGAGATACAGTAGACTTTAAGAGAGAAGAAGTGGAACAGAGAGGGAGAGGGAGCACTTGGCTGATTCTATGCTAGAGGAAGTGGGCGGCACACTGTTTCTACGCTAGCCTTTGATTGGGCGGCATACTTTCATTCATCAAGTGGCGATGTATAACAGTGTGCAAGAGTTGAGTGCTGGACACCCGATGCAAGACATGGCATGTGTGTGTCTGTGTGTGTGTGTGTGTGTGTGTGTGTGTGTGTGTGTGTGTGTGTGTGTGTGTGTGTGTGTGTGTGTGTGTGTGTGTGTGTGTGTGTGTGTGTGCATATGTCTTCGTGACTACATTTGTGGGTGCGTGCATGTGCGCGTGTGTGTGTCTCCGTGAGTATGTGTGTGTGTGGGTGTGTGCATGTCCGTGCTAATACAGGGTTAGTGTGCCGCAGCAGTGGGGTCTGCACTCGCCTCTTTAACGCATTCCACTTTCACTCAGCTATCTCGCCCACGCACTCAGCATGTGACCCACGACCGGGCCAATGACAGGAAGTAGAGGATGTCAAATCCTGCTCCCAACTAGCTCAGATCCTCTTCTGTTCTGAATCACACCGCTGAGTCTCAGCTTGGTTTTCTCACATCTAGCAATGTCCGTCAGAAATATGCATAACTACTGCATGCTATCGGGACCATGTTATCTGGCGTAGTGGCCTTTTACAGTATGTACAGTCATTGATCATATTATAATTCCATTAAACCCTTATTATAATGTCATGGTTTTCCTCCCACACATTGAGGAATAACCACTTTTCCTGCACTATTACATAGAAATTGCCATCCTAGATACGCTGACCTGTTTCTCAAAATCTCACTCACAAGTCAGTACTTTATCTCTTGTGACTTGACTAAAAGGCTGGGAAGGCAGAAATTACTGTGAAACATTTGTAAACATCTTAAACTCCACAGGGGCTCTGAGAGGAGTGAACAGGACAGAACCAACTCAATGTGCTACTGAGTGAATTCTGTCTGGTTTGGCCGATGCTACAACAGCTCTGTTCAGAGAGGAGCACTCTAGCTTTTGCTTACCTAAAAAGACAAGAAATGACCCAGTCACTTTACAAAATGTTTATATGCTTCCAGTTTCCTTTCTTGTCATATGCTATTCTATATTCTCTACTCCTGTGAAATATGTTAGATGTGGATTCACTTCCTGTTATGCAACGTCACTAGCTGCTTGGCCTCCTGTCTGTTCATGCAGCACACCATGGAGGGTCCTAATACTTACTCCCTGGAAACTAGAGCTGTTCCTGGGTCGTATGTACACAGGACCTCGCCACTTATCATAACACTTGACGTAATAGTCAACACTCACACACTGATTTGGTGAACATCTGGCGTTGTCCCTGTGCTGGGAATGTACGCCGTCAGAAACGATGAGCTAGTTCCTGTTTAAAGACATTCTACTGTTCAACAGGTGGTGGGCCCCAGCCTTGATCACACCCATCTCCTTAGAGATACACACTCTATCAGACGGCCACTGCGTACTACAGATTCTGTAATACACTCCCACACACATACATACACACACATACATTGACTCACACACACAACCCCTCATACCCCCCCAATGATGTAATGTCATACAGCAATAGAGGGGTGTGAGGAAAACAGACCGTGTCAACAGTGGGGTGTAGAGAAAACAGGCTGTGTCAACAGTGGGGTGAGGAGAAAAAAGGCTGTGTCAACAGTGGGGTGTGAGGAAAACAGACCGTGTCAACAGTGGGGTGTAGAGAAAACAGGCTGTGTCAACAGTGGGGTGAGGAGAAAACAGGCTGTGTCAACAGTGGGGTGAGGAGAAAACAGGCTGTGTCAACAGTGGGGTGTGAGGAAAACAGGCCGTGTCAACAGTGGGGTAGGGAGAAAACAGGCTGTGTCAACAGTGGGGTGAGGAGAAAACAGGCTGTGTCAACAGTGGGGTGTGAGGAAAACAGTCCGTGTCAACAGTGGGGTGAGGAGAAAACAGGCTGTGTCAACAGTGGGGTGTGGAGAAAACAGGCTGTGTCAACAGTGGGGTGTGAGGAAAACAGGCCGTGTCAACAGTGGGGTGTGAGGAAAACAGGCCGTGTCAACAGTGGGGTGTGAGGAAAACAGGCCGTGTCAACAGTGGGGTGAGGAGAAAACAGGCTGTGTCAACAGTGGGGTGAGGAGAAAACAGGCTGTGTCAACAGTGGGGTGTGAGGAAAACAGACCGTGTCAACAGTGGGGTGTGAGGAAAACAGGCCGTGTCAACAGTGGGGCGAGGAGAAAACAGGCCGTGTCAACAGTGGGGTGGGGAGAAAACAGACCGTGTCAACAGTGGGGTGTGAGGAAAACAGGCTGTGTCAACAGTGGGGTGTGAGGAAAACAGACCGTGTCAACAGTGGGGTATGAGGAAAACAGGCCGTGTCAACAGTGGGGTGAGGAGAAAACAGGCCGTGTCAACAGTGGGGTGAGGAGAAAACAGGCCGTGTCAACAGTGGGGTGAGGAGAAAACAGGCTGTGTCAACAGTGGGGTGTGAGGAAAACAGACCGTGTCAACAGTGGGGTGAGGAGAAAACAGACCGTGTCAACAGTGGGGTATGAGGAAAACAGACCGTGTCAACAGTGGGGTGTGGAGAAAACAGGCTGTGTCAACAGTGGGGTGTGAGGAAAACAGGCCGTGTCAACAGTGGGGTGTGAGGAAAACAGACCGTGTCAACAGTGGGGTGTGGAGAAAACAGACCGTGTCAACAGTGGGGTGTGAGGAAAACAGGCTGTGTCAACAGTGGGGTGTGGAGAAAACAGGCTGTGTCAACAGTGGGGTGAGGAGAAAACAGGCTGTGTCAACAGTGGGGTGAGGAGAAAACAGGCTGTGTCAACAGTGGGGTGTGAGGAAAACAGACCGTGTCAACAGTGGGGTGAGGAAAACAGACCATGTCAACAGTGGGGTGTGAGGAAAACAGGCCGTGTCAACAGTGGGGTGTGAGGAAAACAGACCGTGTCAACAGTGGGGTGTGAGGAAAACAGACCGTGTCAACAGTGGGGTGTGAGGAAAACAGGCCGTGTCAACAAGTGGGGTGTGAGGAAAACAGACCGTGTCAACAGTGGGGTGAGGAGAAAACAGGCTGTGTCAACAGTGGGGTGTGAGGAAAACAGACCGTGTCAACAGTGGGGTGAGGAAAACAGACCGTGTCAACAGTGGGGTGTGAGGATAACAGACCGTGTCAACAGTGGGGTGTGAGGAAAACAGACCGTGTCAACAGTGGGGTGTGAGGAAAACAGACCGTGTCAACAGTGGGGTGTGAGGAAAACAGGCCGTGTCAACAGTGGGGTGTGAGGAAAACAGGCCGTGTCAACAGTGGGGTGTGAGGAAAACAGACCGTGTCAACAGTGGGGTGTGAGGAAAACAGGCCGTGTCAACAGTGGGGTGTGAGGAAAACAGGCCGTGTCAACAGTGGGGTGTGAGGAAAACAGGCCGTGTCAACAGTGGGGTGAGTAGAAAACAGGCCGTGTCAACAGTGGGGTGTGAGGAAAACAGACCGTGTCAACAGTGGGGTGTGAGGAAAACAGGCCGTGTCAACAGAGGGGTGTGAGGAAAACAGACCGTGTCAACAGTGGGGTGAGGAGAAAACAGGCTGTGTCAACAGTGGGGTGAGGAGAAAACAGGCTGTGTCAACAGTGGGGTGTGAGGAAAACAGACCGTGTCAACAGTGGGGTGTGAGGAAAACAGGCCGTGTCAACAGTGGGGTGTGGAGAAAACAGGCTATGTCAACAGTGGGGTGTGGGGAAAACAGACCGTGTCAACAGTGGGGTGTGAGGAAAACAGGCCGTGTCAACAGTGGGGTGTGAGGAAAACAGGCCGTGTCAACAGTGGGGTGTGAGGAAAACAGGCCGTGTCAACAGTGGGGTGAGTAGAAAACAGGCCATGTCAACAGTGGGGTGTGAGGAAAACAGACCGTGTCAACAGTGGGGTGTGAGGAAAACAGGCCGTGTCAACAGTGGGGTGTGAGGAAAACAGACCGTGTCAACAGTGGGGTGAGGAGAAAACAGGCTGTGTCAACAGTGGGGTGAGGAGAAAACAGGCTGTGTCAACAGTGGGGTGTGAGGAAAACAGGCTGTGTCAACAGTGGGGTGTGAGGAAAACAGACCATGTCAACAGTGGGATGTGAGGAAAACCGGCCGTGTCAACAGTGGGGTGTGGAGAAAACAGGCCGTGTCAACAGTGGGGTGTGGGAAAACAGACCGTGTCAACAGTGGGGTGAGGAGAAAACAGGCTGTGTCAACAGTGGGGTGAGGAGAAAACAGGCTGTGTCAACAGTGGGGTGAGGAGAAAACAGGCCATGTCAACAGTGGGGTGAGGAGAAAAAAGGCTGTGTCAACAGTGGGGTGTGAGGAAAACAGACCGTGTCAACAGTGGGGTGTGAGGAAAACAGGCTGTGTCAACAGTGGGGTGGGGAGAAAACAGGCTGTGTCAACAGTGGGGTGTGAGGAAAACAGACCGTGTCAACAGTGGGGTGAGGAGAAAACAGGCTGTGTCAACAGTGGGGTGAGGAGAAAACAGGCTGTGTCAACAGTGGGGTGTGAGGAAAACAGACCGTGTCAACAGTGGGGTGAGGAGAAAACAGGCTGTGTCAACAGTGGGGTGAGGAGAAAACAGGCTGTGTCAACAGTGGGGTGGGAGGAAAACAGGCCGTGTCAACAGTGGGGTGTGGAGAAAACAGGCTGTGTCAACAGTGGGGTGTGAGGAAAACAGGCCGTGTCAACAGTGGGGTGTGAGGAAAACAGGCCGTGTCAACAGTGGGGTGTGAGGAAAACAGGCCGTGTCAACAGTGGGGTGGGGAGAAAACAGGCTGTGTCAACAGTGGGGTGTGAGGAAAACAGGCCGTGTCAACAGTGGGGTGTGAGGAAAACAGGCCGTGTCAACAGTGGGGTGAGTAGAAAACAGGCCATGTCAACAGTGGGGTGAGGAAAACAGGCCGTGTCAACAGTGGGGTGTGAGGAAAACAGACCATGTCAACAGTGGGATGTGAGGAAAACCGGCTGTGTCAACAGTGGGGTGAGGAGAAAACAGGCCATGTCAACAGTGGGGTGTGAGGAAAACAGGCCGTGTCAACAGTGGGGTGTGAGGAAAACAGACCGTGTCAACAGTGGGGTGAGGAAAAAACAGGCCGTGTCAACAGTGGGGTGTGAGGAAAACAGGCCGTGTCAACAGTGGGGTGAGGAGAAAACAGACCGTGTCAACAGTGGGGTGTGGAGAAAACAGACCGTGTCAACAGTGGGGTGTGGAGAAAACAGGCCGTGTCAACAGTGGGGTGTGAGGAAAACAGACCGTGTCAACAGTGGGGTGTGAGGAAAACAGACCGTGTCAACAGTGGGGTGAGGAGAAAACAGGCCGTGTCAACAGTGGGGTGAGGAGAAAACAGGCCGTGTCAACAGTGGGGTGTGAGGAAAACAGGCCGTGTCAACAGTGGGGTGTGAGGAAAACAGACCGTGTCAACAGTGGGGTGTGAGGAAAACAGGCTGTGTCAACAGTGGGGTGAGGAGAAAACAGACCGTGTCAACAGTGGGGTGAGGAGAAAACAGGCTGTGTCAACAGTGGGGTGTGAGGAAAACAGACCGTGTCAACAGTGGGGTGTGAGGAAAACAGACCGTGTCAACAGTGGGGTGAGGAGAAAACAGGCCGTGTCAACAGTGGGGTGAGGAGAAAACAGGCTGTGTCAACAGTGGGGTGTAGAGAAAACAGGCCGTGTCAACAGTGGGGTAGGAGAAAACAGGCTGTGTCAACAGTGGGGTGAGGAGAAAACAGGCAGTGTCAACAGTGGGATGTGAGGAAAACAGACCGTGTCAACAGTGGGGTGTGAGGAAAACAGGCCGTGTCAACAGTGGGGTGTGAGGAAAACAGGCTGTGTCAACAGTGGGGTGTGAGGAAAACAGACCGTGTCAACAGTGGGGTGTGAGGAAAACAGGCTGTGTCAACAGTGGGGTGAGGAGAAAACAGGCTGTGTCAACAGTGGGGTGTGAGGAAAACAGGCTGTGTCAACAGTGGGGTGAGGAGAAAACAGGCTGTGTCAACAGTGGGGTGAGGAGAAAACAGGCTGTGTCAACAGTGGGGTGTGGAGAAAACAGACCATGTCAACAGTGGGGTGTGAGGAAAACAGACCGTGTCAACAGTGGGGTATGAGGAAAACAGACCGTGTCAACAGTGGGGTGTGGAGAAAACAGGCTGTGTCAACAGTGGGGTGTGAGGAAAACAGGCTGTGTCAACAGTGGGGTTTGAGGAAAACAGGCCGTGTCAAACAGTGGATTTGTTGGTTGTTGTCCTCTACATGTGCTGTTACAAGCAAGTCATTAGTGCAGCCCTACTGATGGAGTGTATACATGTACATACACCTACAGAATACAGTTTAAAATGCATTCAGAGAAACACACAGAAACACAGAATTACACACACACATGTACACACATGTAGACACACAAATTGTATTCAGATTCAGAAAACTTGAATGTCCTCAAGAGGCAATTGATTTTGCAGCAGTAAAATTACATTGACAAAATCATATATTAAAATAGAAAACAACAGAAAAAGCCACAAATATTTACAGGATGTTTACAAACGTATGCCCACACTTCCACCCACACACACACACACACACACCCACCCACCCACCCACCCATCCATCCACCCACACAGACACAGACACATAGCTCAGGTCTCCCTCACGTGGCTCTCCCCTGGTCTCCTCAGAGGACAGGGCCCGACAGTGAAAGAAACATGTTGTTGGGAAACACACCCGGGGTCCAGGCCAAGTTTTCACTGGGATGATGAAATACAAAGGAAGGTTTTTCCAGCTATACAGTGGCCCATACAGATTTGAGCATTAGCCACCCGCCAGACTGAAGGCTTGCATCCTCAATTGCACCCTATTCCTTACATAGTGCACTACTTTTGACCAGGACCCACAGGGCACTATATAGGGAACAGGGTGCCATTTGGGATGCACCCTGAGACAGCCAGAAGTCATTTGGCTTAGGCCTAACTGCTCTGTCACCAAACTATTCAGCAAGACAAGCCAGATGGGATTGGTTTAGTCTCCATACCAACACACACACACACATACTGTAGACACACAGACAGATTGACAGACGCATATACGTGCGTGAACACATGACCACACACACATATGCACACTCACACATTCTGTAGGCCTACGCAGTACGCACAACACAACCACCATGCTAACTGAAATCTAGCCTTTACAGAGAGTTATTCCACCTGGAGTTGATGTCCACGCCCCGCTGACATCTAATTACATACTCAAACATTCACCATCAAAATCTGTCTCGCCCAGAAGCTAGAACCTTAGTTGCTACATCCATTTTTGGACAAATAAATAATTTATACCCAATGATTCTTGAAGAATATAACTTATAAATGCCTAATGAGCTTAGTTCCAATGTCGTAGCCCATCAGAACCTCAAAAATAAGCGTGTTTTACTCCAATGTAGATGTAAACATGGTTAAAACTAAAATAATCATGACACTAGACGAGACCCAAATGCAGACACAGGAGGCAGATGGTTGGAGTTTAAGATGTTTAATAAATCCAAAGGGAATTGGCAAGAGAATGGTCGTGGACAGGCAAAAGGTCATAACCAGATCAGAGTCCAGGAGGTACAGAGTGGCAGGCAGGCTCGAGGTCAGGGCAGGCAGAATGGTCAGGCAGCGGGTAAAGAGTCCAGAAACAGGCAAGGGTCAAAACCAGGAGGACTAGAAAAAGGCAAAAAGGCAAAGCAGGAAAACGAGAAAACCGCTGGTAGGCTTGGACATCCAAGACAAACTGGCACAGAGAGACAGGAAACACAGGGATAAATACACTGGGGAAAACAAGCGACACCTGGAGGCGAAAATAACGAGGAAACAGATCAGGTGAAACAGATCAGGGTGTGACAAAATGTAAATTTCATGGAATTTCATGGATAGCTCTGTCTATGAATTTGAGTGGTTACATTTCTCCAGGCCCATCCCTCAGCTTTTTACCAAAACAGATGTGGGGTGGCCACTTTGTTAATGTTTCAATTAAAGATTCTATCTTTAAGCTGGAGATATCTATCTGCATGGGCTGTGTCTCAATCCACCACATCTGCCGATGTTGGTCTTCCGCATCTGCGGTGGAAGGTGGCAGAGCTACAGCTGTGTTTGTCAGACAAACTAATATGGCCCCTCTATGGAAAGATGAGAGACTCTCACAAACAGGAGAGTGTTCTCCCTTTTGCTCTATGACCCCCACAAGTGTCAGGAGACTCGTGTGAAGGTAACCTGGTACCGGGCCGAAATAATTTATGGAAGTGAATAGTGCATTTCCACTTCAAAGGTATACAGGTAATTCCACTGTAAACATGTTATTATTAATTTCCTGAGCTTTATTATATATCTCAGCTATAGGATAGACACTTCAAAACAATCTTCCTTTCGATAAATGTTTTACTGTTTTTCCATGTAATAATCTGTTATTCAATGTGTGTAGCAGTAAGGCCAACTTCAATGTTTCATCAAATAAATTGTTTTTATTAAAAAAAGTATACCTACAGGGGTCAAATAGCTAAATTATCCTTGGTATGACCATCTTAAAACAATTCCATATGTTAGCTTAGTAGAAATCCAGCCCGGGCCCTTAGACCTCAAGGGGTAAGCTTCTGAAGAGAATGTCTATTATTGAGCTGTCTAACACCACTGGCCTGGTGCTAGTTCTGTATGTACCTTTAGTTAACCCCTCTGACAATTGTTGCCATGCCAAACAGTATATACAGCATGGATGTATTGTATGACATTGATTATCTGAGGATTTGGCTAAAGCACATAGAGATGTGGGACAGGCTAGTCAAACAGGACTAGCAGTAAACTGATTACAGGTGCTGTATAATCATTCCCAGGTAAAATAATATACCAGCTCCTCAATGAATGGCAAATGTATGAGCCTGAGATTCCAAGCAATGATGGCGGTGCCTTTCAAGACCCAATCAAAGTTTTCCCTGGAAAGATAATATGACCTTTTGCACCTTTACCACTAATATAAAGTAACATGCCAGCATTCATTGATGACTTTTACAATTGGACAAGGTTTGTTAATATGAAACATGTTCACTTTAAAACGGTTGCCACAGACAGTGACATAGCAATTACTTTAGGGTGAGACAATGACGAGGTGATGTTTTTCTTACCAATATGGGTACACTTAACTTCACAATATGTCATAACAACAAAGGGTTGCCATGCAACCAATCTTGATAACTTTCATGTGTTGGGTTGCGCTCTGAGAAAAAGAAGCTGCTTGTTTTCTTGTAATGATAATGTTGAAGAAAAGTCCCTATGTTATACTGTTCTTACAGTATAACACAATCCAGTGGAAACTGAGCCCTGGATTCAAACTAGTAGATTAGACTCAGAAACGGTATAACATCCATATTGATCCAACATTCAATTGAAAAGAGTGCCCAGCACAACTCCCTTGTTGTCCTATCTATTTTTATGTGTATGACACCAATAAAATAATTAGTTGTGAAATCAACTACAGTACTGTGAAAAAGTATTTGCCCCTTTCTAAATTTCTCTACTTTTGCATATTTTTGATACTGAATATTATCAGATCTTCAATCAAAACCTGATATTAGATAAAGGGAACCTGAGGGAACAAATAAACACAAAAATTACATATTTATTTCAAAAACAAAGTTATACTTTTGAATCACCTGTCCATAGAACATTCTTTCAAGAATCTTGATGATCATCCAGGTGCTTTTTGGCAAACTTGAGTCAACTTTTTGGATGAGATGGGTCCCATTATACTTGGCAAAAATCAAACACTGCATTCCACAGTAAGAACCTCATACAAACAGTCAAGCATGGGGGTGATAGTGTGATGGTTTGGGGATGCTTTGCTGCCCTAGTACCTGCACGACATGCCTTAATAGAAGGAACCATTAATTATGCTCTGTATCAGAGAATTCTACAGGAGAAGGTCAGGCCATCCATCTGTGAGCTGAAGCTGAAGTGCAGCTGGGTCATGCAGCAAGATGATCCCAAACACACAATCAAGTCGACATGAAAGTGGCTAAAAAGCAACAAATTTGAAGTTTTGGAATAGACTAGTCAAAGTCCAGACCTAATCCCAATTGAGATGGTATGGCAAGACTTGAAACGAGCAGTTCATGAATGAAACACCATAAATGTTGCTAAAGCAGTTCTGCATGCAAGAGTGGGGTGAAATTCCTCCACAGTGATGTTAGAGACTGATCAACAACTACAGGAAGCATTTGGTTGCAGTCATTGCAGCTAAAGGTGGCACAACCAGTTATTGAGTGCAAGGGTGAAATTCACACAGGGGAATTGGGTGTTGCATAACCTTGTTAATTAAATAAATAATCCTCTTACTATACATACATATCACCCTTACAGAACCAGCAACTATCTTTACTGCCTTAACATACACTCTTAGAAAATAGGGTTCCAAAAGGGTTATTCGGCTATCCCCATAGGACAAGCCTTTTTGGTTCCAAGTAGAACCCTTTTTTGGTTCCAGGTATAACTCTTTTGGGTACCATGTAGAACACTCTGTGTAAAGTGTTCTACATGGAACTCAAACGGGTTCTACCTGGAACCAAAAAGGGTTCTTCTAGATAGCACTTTTTTTCTAAGAGTGTAGGTAGCTGATTTGGTGCTTGGTGCCCAGATTACTCTACACTCCACACCTTATATTAACAAATCTCTCAATTGTTATTTTCCCTTTTTTCTGGCCTGCTGGTTAATTTTCAGAGGAATGTGAGGAGCAGCCATCACTTTAACACATGAATAGAGTGAGGAGCAAGAGGAGTGGGGAGGGCTGGGGAGGACTGGGGAGGGCTGAGGAGGACTGGGGAGGAGCGGGGAGGGCTGGGGAGGAGCGGGGAGGGCTGGGGAGGACTGGGGAGGACTGGGGGGGCTGGGGAGGGCTGGGGAGGGCTGGGGAGGACTGGGGGGGCTGGGGAGGAGCGGGGAGGGGGGGGCTGGGGAGGAGTGGGGAGGAGCAGGGAGGAGGGGGGGGCTGGGGAGGACTGGGGAGGGCTGGGGAGGAGCGGGGAGGGCTGGGGAGGAGCGGGGAGGGCTGGGGAGGAGCGGGGAGGACTGGGGAGGAACATGGAGGACTGGTACCCTATTCTCTATATAGATCCCTTTGGCCCCTGGTCAAATTAATATAGTGCACTATAAAGGGAATAGGGTACCATTTGGGATGCATCCCAGAGCATTTTGCTTCCGGCAGTGTAGGCTAAGATGAGGCTGGGTGGCTGGATGGATGACCCCTGCATGCCACTTGTTGATGGGGCCTTTGATGTTTGGTGTGTGAATGGGTGAGGGTAAGCGGAAATACAATAGCTGAAATGTGAGGGACTCACTGTATTGATAGTGATAGTGGTGGTGGACAAGATTTGTTTATAGTCATTGTAACACTTGAAGGAGATTCCTTTGAATCGCAAAAGCTGAATAGTTCATTGAATTCCTGTGTGACTACACACAGTATTTGTTTGTTGTTGTTCCCTAATGCTTGTTGGCAAACTGTTAGACCCCTGAACTCTGGAAAGTCAGGGCAATTAGCCCTAAAAAGCAAGGTTACAAAAAGACGGAGTGGCTAACAATCCCAGTAATGTAGGTGTGGTTAACAGTACTTTTATTTTATTTATGTTGTGGTTCTCAAATCAAATCAAATCAAATCAGATGTTATTTGTCACATGCGCCGAATACGAAATGCTTACTTAACTAACAATGCAGTTGTCACGTCCTGACCATAGTAAGTTGTTATTTTCTATGGTAGAGTAGGTCAGGGCGTGACAGGGGGTGTTTGTCCGTTTTTGTATTTCTATGTTTAGTTTCTAGTTTTGTATTTCTAGGTTGGTTTTTGTTTGGTATGACCTCGAATTAGAGGCAGCCGGTTGTCGTTGTCTCTAATTGGAGGTCATATTTAAGTTGATGTTTGTCCCACTTGTCTTTTGTGGGTGATTATATTTTGTGAGTGTGTTTGTTCCTCCTGCGTCACGGTTTGTTGTTTTGTCCTTAAGTTTATTTTGATATTGCATTAAGTTTCACGGTCTAATAAATATGTGGAACGAAACAGACGCTGCATTTTGGTCCGATCATTTAAACAGCCGTGATAGAATCACCCACCAACAAAGGACCAAGCAGCGTGGAATGGAGCAGCGGGACAAATGGACTTGGGAGGAGATATTAGACGGGAAAGGACCTTGGAGGCAGGCTGGGGAGTATCGCCGTCCGAAGGAGGAGATCGAGGCAGCAAGAGCGGAGCGGCGATACTATGAGGCGCTATATCCACCAAGAGGCAAGGACGAGAGGCAGCACCAAAAATATATTTTTTGGGGGGGCACACGGGCAGATTGGCTAAGGCGGTTTTAAGACCTGAGCCAACTCCCCGTGCTTACCGTGGGGAGCGAGTGACCGAGCACGCACCGTGTTATGCGGTGATGCGCACTGTGTCGCCAGTGCGCACTCACAGCCCGGTGTGCTCGGTACAAGCTCCTCACCGTTGCCGTGCTAGAGTTGGCCGTCAGCCAGGAAGAAGTGCACCGGCTCAGCGTATCTGGTCTCCGGTGCGTCTCTTCGGCCCAGGTTATCCTGCGCCTGCTCTACGCACGGTACCCCCCTTTCACCAGCACAGCCCAGTTCGTCCTGTGCCGGCGCTCCGCCCTTGCTTGGCTCAAATAACCATCCATCCAGGACGGGGTGTGCCAGCTCTAAGCTCCAGACCTCCGGTGCGCCTCCGGAGCCCAGTACGTCCTGTGCCTCCTCCTCGCACTCGTCCTGAGGTGCGTGTTACTAGTCTGGCGCCTCCTATGCCAGCTCCACGCATCAGGCCTCCAGTGCGCCTGCCCAGTCCGGGGTGTCCTGTTCCTGCTCCCCGCACTCGCCCTGAGGTGCGTGTTACTAGTCTGGCGCCTCCTATGCCAGTCCCACGCATCAGGCCTCCAGCGACGCTCCTCAGCCCGGAGCCTCCAGCGACGCTCCTCAGCCCGGAGCCTCCAGCGACGCTCCCCAGCCCGGAGCCTCCAGCGACGCTCCTTAGCCCGGAGCCTCCAGCGACGCTCCCCAGTCCGGAGCCGTCAGCGGCGGTCCGCAGCCCGGAGTCGTCAGTGACGGCATTTAGCCCAGAGTCTTCAGCGGCGGTTGGCGGTCCGAAGCCTCCGGCGATGATCCATGGTCTGGTTCCTCCGGACATACAGAAGCGGGGGGATCAGCGGGCGGTGGGGGTACTACGCCCAGAATCAGAGCCGCCGCCATAGACATTAGTCACCCACCCTACCCTTCCTTTGTGTTGTTTTTTTTTTTTGGGGGGGGGGGGGTTGTTGTTTAGGGGAGTTTTGTTGTTGGTTTGGGGGGGTACTGTCACGTCCTGACTATAGTAAGTTGTTATTTTCTATGGTAGAGTAGGTCAGGGCGTGACAGGGGTGTTTGTCCGTTTTTTTATTTCTATGTTTAGTTTCTAGTTTTGTATTTCTAGGTTGGTTTTTGTTTGGCATGAACTCCAATTAGAGGCAGCCGGTTGTCGTTGTCTCTAATTGGAGGTCATATTTAAGTTGATGTTTGTCCCACTTGTGTTTTGTGGGTGATTATATTTTGTGAGTGTGTTTGTTCCTCCTGCGTCACGGTTTGTTGTTTTGTCCTTAAGTTTATTATGATATTGCATTAAGTTTCACGGTCTAATAAATATGTGGAACGAAACAGACGCTGCATTTTGGTCCGATCATTTAAACAGCCGTGACAGCAGTTTAAAAAATAAAAAAACAGTAACAATTAAAGAGCAGCAGTAAAATAACAACAGCGAGGCTATTCTGCAGGTGTTAATTAAGGGTGTTCAGGCTATGTGTGTCCAACATCAGCTTTTTGCTTTGACAGTAACAGCCAAGGGATAGTGTGGTGTCGCTACCTGAAAAATGCAGTTGCTGGATTTCAATGGAACCCATTTTATGTACAAACTAACGGCTACACAACCAAATATCTTATTTTCAAAACCTTCAGAGCTCTCGGACTTCAAGAGTGATGCAGATTCCCTAATCCCTTACGCACCTAACATCTTCAATCTTAGAATGATGAACAGTCCATATCAGTTATTACTGTCATTTTAACCGATCTGCAATCTGAACCAATACTCATGAATGACTACACTATTGCATCAAGTGATTTCCAGTAAAGATTGGGTCTGTTTTAACAGATAAAATAGGAGTTATCAGTGAATAAGTAATTGACGATGAGCAGATGTTCGGGACGGGGACTCATTTAAATGTTACACAACCCTCTGTTCATTATGAGGTGGCAGTGTGTCAGTCTATTTTGACCCCCATCTGTAGAGGTGGCAGGTGTTCCTTCAGTCCCTCAAAGAGCAGGTTTTATATCCCTCCTCAAGTAAGTTGCTTGGTTTCCATGGAGATTCCCAACAGAAAGAGGCTTGTTTTGAGAGGCCTGGGCTGGGGAAGGGAAGGCTTTACTAGCTGGCTGCTCTCTGGTCTTCAGTTTGACTTGAAAAAAAGGGAAAATCAAGCCAACACAGAAAACAACCTAGCATTGTCTCCTGATTTTATGCAGGGTTTATAACAGTGATCTTCTCTGTGGATTAAGAAAGACTGGACTGTCCAAATCTCCCCAGCCATGCTCGGATCCTCTCAAATTCGTCATACTCCCGTTTTGAAATAAACCAATTTGAGGGACAGCGTATCTAAAGATTTTATACACTGTACATTTAGAATTAGACAATCAGAAAAGTACCAATGCTTAAAGGTCATTGACCTGAGACCCAACAGTAGATGTCTAGCTTACCTCAACAGAGGGCAGGAGCGATGATCAAAACATCAGCACAACTGGGAAGTGTCCAAACAAGAGGTTGACTGTTCCGCTTTATCTCTCCAGCCAGGCTTATGTTATCACTTTATCCATGCTAAGCCTCGGGTTAAAGAGACAAACTGTCTTAACCCCACAGCTTTCAGGCTGCTAGAAGGCTGCCAATTATATGTCTTATTCATAACTGTCAAACTCTTGCCAAACTTTGTCATATGGTGGCATTCAGGGCCATGACAGTGGTCTCGTCTGAAAAACAAGAGCCTGGTAAATTCCCAAAAGGGTGGGTTTGGTTAACAAACTACATTCCACGTATTGCTCTTGAAACTGTCATTACAGATTCTGTGGTATACTAGTACAAAGGTATTCGCTTTGACTGGTGTTATGTTTGAACTGTAATGTGGGTATATTTAAATGTTTCAACAAGTGATGATTAACGTGGCGGTAGAGCTGCAAAACAGGCTTCATTCTTCTTCATCCTGAGGAGAGAACAGAGAAGTTGAGGAGGACAAAACTCAAGGAGCATATAAACCACTGGCTTTGTTTATCGGTTCATGTTCCACCATTACTGTTGTTCTACACCTCTGTGTTACACCTTTACCTCTGAGTTATAGAACCTTTATCTCTGAGTAATATAACCTTTATTTAGGAGTTATAGCACCTTTACCTATGTGTTATAACACATTTATCTCTGTGTTATAACAAATGTACCTCTGTGTTGTAACACCTTTATCACTGTTATAACACCTTTCCCTCTCTGTTATAACACATTTTCCTCTATGTTATATCACATTTATCTCTGTCTTATAAATCATTTTACTCTGTCTTATAACATTTATCTCTGAGTCATAAAACATTAAACTCTGTGTTATAACACATTTATCTCTGTGTTATAACACCTTTACCTCTGTGTTATAACACCTTTTCTGCTGAGTTATAACACATTTATCTCTGTGTTATAACACCTTTACCTCTGTGTTATAACACATTGACCTCTGTGTTTTAACACCTTTACCTTTGTTATAAAACATTTTCCTTTGTGTTATAACACATTTATATCTGTGTTATAACACCTTTACCTCTGTGTTATAACACCTTGACCTCTGTATTATAACACATTAATCTCTGTTATAACACATTTTCCTCTATGCTATAACACATTTACCTCTGTGTTATAACACCTTTTCCTATGAGTTATAACACATTGACCTCTGTGTTATAACACCTTTACCTCTGTTATAAAACATTTTCCTTTGTGTTATAACACATTTACCTCTGTGTTATAACACCTTTTCCTATGAGTTATAACACCTTTAACTCTGTGTCATAACAAATGTATCTGTGTGTTATAACACCTTTATCTCTATGTTATAACACCTTTTCCTGTGTTATAACACATTTATCTCTATGTTATAACACATTTACCTCTGTGTTATAACACCTTTTCCTATGAGTTATAACACATTTATCTCTGTGTTATATCACCTTTACCTCCATGTTATAACACTTTTACCTCTGTGTTATAACACATTTATCTCTGTTGTAACACGTTTTCATCTGTGTTATAACAGCTTTACCTCTGTGTTATAACACCTTGACCTCTGCGTTATGCCTGAATCTATAGTAATAGAACAGCAAACGTATAGAAATAGAAAAGAGGAATGCTGACATTTTTACCTCTGTGTTATAACACATTTTCTGCTAAGTTATAACGCATTTTCCTCTGTGTTATAACAGCTTTACCTCTGTGTTATTACACCTTGACCTCTGCGTTATGCCTGAATCTATAGTAATAGAACAGAAAACGTATAGAAGTAGAAAAGAGGAATGCTGATGAATAATGAAATGAACATTCATAGATTTAAAGATAGAAGCCCAAATGTATATGCCCTGTGCTTACTCTTCATCTTTGTAGAGTATTTTGACTTTTAACAGTATTGTGTGACAATTATCCAGGTTTCAAAGTTACAATCGCTCCTAGCAGGGTTATGGGTGTGTGTGTGTGTGTGCATGTGTTTGCATAAGTGTGTGTCTGTCTGTGCTTACTTACCCCACACAACAGAGGAATTTAATTGGCTATTTTGCAGCCCAATAAAGAGTATGCATTCAAATGTATTCAATCTGGGCGATGGTTCTCAGTGCTAATTTAAAGCAGACAATGATGATGCTAAATTGCCACATTTACAGTTATTGGTTGAGAATACATTGTCTGCATTGTGTGCTTTGTGATGCTAATGATGATTGGCTAGGGTGGACTTGGATTGGGTTGGGGGGGTATATTTCCATACATACTTCAGACTCCCATCACCGACCCCACACCCACCCACACACAGCCGCCCCCCGCCCCAGATTTACTTTTTCAGTTGAAATCAAAGTACAATCTAAATTCTTACATTCTTGCACACACTATATGAAAATGATAGCAGCACACAAGAGATCTTTCTGAGGAAATGTTCATTGGAACTGTATCTGATCCATGCCTTTAAATAACATTAGGATAATAAGGCATTATAAAATGCCAGTGATGGTTCTTTCATGAGGATAATCTGACATCGAGTCTTGTCATGCTATGCTCCAGTCTCAACCATATCCATTGTGAAATGATTTTTTTAGGCCACATCTATATAGGCTAATTCGTGATTCACTTGAGATACATTTCCTGGCTCAAGGCTTTTTGGGGGGTGCTTGAGCAAGTTGAGCAAAGTTGTTGGGGTCATATTAGCTACTGAAATACACAGTAAAGCTATTGTCACTGACTACAAAGCCTTTGGATTCATTCTAAAGAACACGTAATAAACAGAATATCAATGTCATGCATAAAACAAAAAGAAAGTGTTAAATGTTGAATGTAAAATATTTATAATTATAAATCTTATTGTCACAACTGATAGATCTAACAGTCATCTCAAAATAGTTTCTGAGAAATCACTTACCATCCCACTTTTGAAATACGCAGCCATTAATACAAATATGTTAATAATATTTATATTTCCGCGCCATGAATGATAATGATATGTATTGGATTAATGGATTATCCATTTTAATTTGATTATTTACATATTTCATTATTATTTCCAAAATCCATACCATTTAAAGCTATGGACTATCTCTCACGTGTGCAGTTGGCATCTCACGTTTGGATGAAGCAGTGAAACCGAGCACCCTCGAAGGAGCGCTTTGGTAGAATCACCCCGACACAACCCAAGCCACTGGTCCTTGAACCTGACCTTATGGGCCAGAGGCGAGCTTGTCACCCTGCTTCCCCGCTGGTGTATTGTCAACGAATAGTTTTCAATGGCTGGATAGATCGACTGGTCCATCAAATACACTTTTCTTGCTGCGCAGCTTTCCCCCCCTGTGGTGCTGCTGGTTTTGACACTGAGACAAAACCGAGAGAGAACTATGAATGATAAAGAACCAAGGAGGGCAAAAGGAGGCGGTTAGCCTTTGTAGTCGGGAGGAATGCGGAAATGTTCCTGCTCTGTGTCAAACTTCTCTGAAGGGGGTCAAGGCACATTCAGCCAGCGTGGGAAAGCGAAGAAGAGACGGAGCTCACAGACAAAAATGGAAAAAAAGAGCGTTAAAACAGGAAAAAAATGAGAAGAGCATGGCTTGGAGAATATATCAAGCTTTTGTCCTATGACCTCCCCAAAAAAGTTGCAGTAGGAACTGTGTTTTTCTGTAACGCCCCCCCCCCCCCAACCCCGGTATTATAGTCACTGCTTTGCTTGAGCTGCAGTTGAAGAGGTGGTAGCTTACTGCTGAGGGATGGGGGTTAGAGAAGCGTGCACCATCCGACTACCTGTGTGGGATATGTGATGTGCTGTGTGTTAGTTTGAACATTTATCCAAAGGAGGAATGTTTTATCATTTCATGGACACGACCAATGTTGCGACTTTCACTGATAACATGAAATAAGGTAGGCTGAAATGTTCATATTTTACTTTTTGGGTTATAAACATGTATTTTGCATGCATGTCCTTATTGTGTTATTTTACAAATTAAATTGGTGCATTCCCTTTTTCATTAATGTAGACTATTAAAAAAATACAAATAACACATTCAATTAAAATAAAAAATCTGCTGTGCAAAAAACTGCGATAAAATGGCATTATTACACCATAACTATTAATGCCATGGAAAGGGAGATATATGTGTTTAAATGGACTATAGGAAGTTTAGACAATACAAGTCGGTAAACAACCACGTGCTCGCAACAGCTTGTCGCCTATAATAAACCATCATTATTAGACTGGTCATATTTGGAAAACGATATCGTAGCCTGGATGTTTTTGTGCATATTATATAGTCATTTTGCTTTATATTTTATATTCTGTTCTTTCAAGTTATTTTGCTTTTTTTTCTAACTCATTCGTCTACAAATTCCTCATTATACGCATGCACATAAGTATTACGTTATTGTTGTATTATGGACTGATTTATGCACTTAGAGAACTTGTGAAAAAATGATTAAATGTTAATGTCCTTGTTTTAGAGATGCCAGATGTGTGAGGTTGCTAGAAGGACATGAGGTTCATGCGCGTAATGAAGTGGGAGTGGATCAAGTCGAACGCATTGGGGGTTCTAGTGTTCATAGTCGGAATGATGACACAATGTTGTAGCCTACCTGGACCTCCGTTTGACCAAAAACAGGCAGACATATAAGATGTTTACCTCTGCAACCTCTGTCTTCCTCTGATTTAGGCATTGCACGTGCCAACAACTCTGTTATGTGAGGATGGCTTTGTAAAAACCCTGGCTCTTCACATTCGTCGGGATTCCCCGCAATATTCTCAACAAGAAAAAAAATCTGCAAAAATGGACAATGAAAGTGTAGCACACAGATACGAGCCCGTCGCCGAGATTGGCGAAGGTGCTTACGGAAAGGTGTACAAGGCACGAGATTTGAACAACGCGGGACGCTTTGTAGCCCTAAAAAGAGTTCGGGTACAGACGGAGGAGGAAGGGATGCCCCTCTCGACCATCCGTGAGGTGGCGGTACTGAGGCAACTGGAGGCATTTGAACACCCCAACGTGGTCAGGTAAGCAGAGATGGAACTGGTGCATCTAACAAGGGCCTCTCCTCTACTAGGAGTTCCATTATCTCTTCATGCTCTTATAACTCCTTGTATTTCTCTCTTTAAATGGCTGCATAATGTCTATATATACTGAGTGTACAAAGCATTAAGAACACCTGCCTAATATTGAGTTGCAGCCCACACCCTTTTGCCTTCAAATAGCCAAAATTTGTTGGGGCATGGACTCTAAAAGGTGTTGAAAGCGTTCCACAGAGATGCTGGCCCATGTTGACTCCAATGCTTCCCACAGTTGTGTCAAGTTGGCTGGATGTCCTTTGGGTGGTGGTCCATTCTTGATACACATGGGGAACTGCTGAGCGTGAAAAACCTGTAGCGTTGCAGTTCTTGACACAAACTGGTGCACCTGGCACCTACTGTACTACCATACCACGTTCAAAGGCACTTAAGTCTTTTGTCTTGCACATTCACCCGCTGAATGGCACACAATCCATGTCTCAAGGCTTAAAAATCTTTCTTTAACCTGTCGCCTCCCCTTCATCTGGACTGATTGAAGTGGATTGAAGTGACATCAATAAGGGATCATAGCTTTCAACTGGATGCACCTGGTCAGTCTATGTTATGCTGTTTTGTACACTCAGTGTATATAATTTACATATGTCAGATATACATCTATATAATGTCAGATATACAGTATCTGCCTCCTTGGGATGTATTGCAGAGGTTTATGGAGTTATTTTTAATTAGGCAAGTCAGTTAAGAACAACTTCTTATTTTCAATGACGGCCTAGGAACAGTGGGTTAACTGCCTGTTCAGGGACAGAACGACAGATTTTTACCTTGTCAGCTCAGGTATTTGAACTTGCAACCTTTTGGTTACTAGTCCAACTCTCTAACCACTAGGCTACCCTGCCGTCTTACCCTGTTGCCTTAATGACATTCGGAAAAGTTGTACTTTTGTAACTATAAACACCTTTTGATACTGGTGTTTCTATAGGGCCCCACAGTGGAGGTGTCATAATACTTACCGGTCAAACAGGGAAATGGTTCCAATTGTTTTTCCACCAGTCATTTTCCCCATAGGGAATTTTAGAAACATTTAAAATAAGGGCTGTGTTTCCTGTAGGCTTACCCTGGTGTGATGTTTTGATAACCATGTAAATCTCTCTTGGACAAGGTGACTTTTATCAATATATTCGGCTCTATTTACGCTCAGATTCGAAAATGCTAATTAGAATCAAAGTAGACATCATGCAAGACTACAAATCCCTGCAAGCTCCTGCACGTCATCTCCAGCTGAAACCTTTGCTAACAGGTATTGTGTCAATTTAAAACTTGCACAAGACAGTTCACAGAATTGTCAATTGAGAAAAATGTTGATAATTTATTTATTACTAAATGTACATACCATTAGATAGTTAATCCAGAGATTCTTACCTTCGCCTCGATTCGGCAGTCTCGCCGAGATCATCATGTCAGGTAATTAGCATTTCATTTTTGAGGGGTAAATCCAGGCGAAAACATTGATAAAAGTCACCTTGTCCTAGAGGTATTTACATGGTTATCAAAACATCACACCAGGGTAAGCCTACACGAAACACAGCCCTTATTTTAGGTGTTTCTAAAATCCCCTATGGGGAAAAATGAATGGTGGAAAAATAATTGGAACCATTTCCTTTTTGACCGCTAGGATTTATGGGTATTATGGATCAAACTGTGGTAATACAACTTGATAGATTTATTTGTGTGCAGTACCTGTGACAGACATTCTTGGGTGATGTCTGTTCACTAGATTAGTCATGGGAAAAGTCATTCCCATTGCTGGTTAGAGTGAAATTTCCCAGAAAAGTCAATGAACTGCTGTTAGGAAGGAATAAGAAGAAAGAAGAGATACTGTATTCAGCTGATTTTGCCCCATTCCAGTATCCTACAAGAGTTGGGGATATAAACTGTGTTGTTTTTAGTCATCCAGGCCACAAGACAACATAAAAAGGTTGTTATGCTTGCAGCTGTAGACTCCCATGGGTCAGTTTGGAGGTCAGTTCGGTCCGTCAGGGAAACCACGTCATTTACCGGCCCTGCTCAAGGTCTAACCTTGCCATTTAGCTTTTGAGTGCTTTTGGATTAAAAGCTTAATGGAAACGTTTTAATAATACAAATGTTATTCTATGCCCTGCTGGTCCCACCACAGCCTCAAAGTGCATCATTATTCTCTTAAAGTGAATAAATGAATAGATTCTCAATTGAGATTCCACGTATCGAAGGTTCCCCAGATTGAATTTCATGAAATGACGACACAAAATGTGCCCTGTTCTCTATTCTTTATGGTATGCATCTAATCTGTCTATTCTGTAAAGTTGTGGTTCCCTACCCCTTTAGAAAAAAAGAGTTCCAAAAGGGTTCTTTGGCTGTCCCCATAGGAGAATCCATTTTGGTTCCAGGAAGAACCCTTTTTCGTTTGAGGTAGAACCCATTTGGGTTCCACGTAGAACCCTCTGTGGAAAGGGTTTTACATGTAACCCAAAAGGGTAATACCTGGAACCAAAAGGGCTCTTCAAAGGGTTGTCCTATGGGAACAGCTGAAGAACCCTTTTAGGGCCTAGATAGCACTTTTTCTCTAAGAATGTATACATAAGCCCAAGTTTGAATCCACACCAAAGGGGGTCTGGTCTGGTCTATATCTGTAAAGCTAAACAGCATGGGAGCGAGCTGACACTGAGCAGGATGCATTCTGGACCTACTGTGTAACTACAGGCCTGCCAACCCCTGGATGTTTTAGAATGACGCCCATTAGTCATCCCATATGTTCAGTGTCTGGCGAGAGGCTGCATTGTAGCAGAACAATAACGGTTCTGAGGAGCGTTTAACCTTGCGTTTCCAACCAGGAGGCTCGCTCGTTCTGTGACATCATGGGCGTATGGTTATAATACTTTGAAAGAATCCCTCCTTACAAACCTTTGATAACAGTACAAGGGGGGCGTGGCGCGGTGCATAGAAAGAAAAGGACTACCTTCCTTAAGAGTTGGTGGGGCGGCTTTCCCATGCTTTACTTCAAAACAATTCACAGAGATTACACAGACATGAACTGCAATTTTACTGTTATTACTGCAGTGCTGTTGACTTTCGAAATATTTGAAGAAATTGAAATATGGATTTCACTGTAAATATTAAATATTTAAAATTAAATATAAGAATTACTGCATGAACGCAATGTGGCATTCAGACCGTCTTGGCCCCATAGTGCCATTGAAATAATGATAGAGCGATGTCAGTGAGTGGATAGATTCCATCCATGTTCCTTTCACACACTAGTTGGTTGCCGTGGTGAGAGATGCTGCTCCAACAACGTCTGGTGGTTAGTCATGGGCAGTTCCTGCTTCAGTTGCCATGGCGCATCACGCGTTGCCGTGGTGCTCCTGGAGGAATGTTTGTTGTGGTCCTCGGCTCTTTGAGGAAGACACTGGCCGTCTTCTCTAGGCTTTTCACCAAAGCTTGCCCCTGACACAACTGCCAGAATAATCTGGATGTTTGGGCTCGTTTTGTTTCCCTGTAAAAATACAACCACAAGTTGATGTATTGTGTTGGATGCTCAGGAGTCGCCAAGGGTTTCCCTCGTAAAAGTCATATAATGTAGCTACAACATTATCATTGGCATTGTCAGGATAGAGGCTGAAGGATAGGTTTAGTTTTGTGGTCAGAAATCAAAACATGCCTGAAGGAGATAGGTCATAACTACGTTCGCTTGATGAGTCACCTTTTCTTAGACCTGAAGAGTTGCATTTGCTCCCAAATGTATTGGCTAAGGCTTTAGCTCAGCGGGCTAAGGGGTCTTGTGGCATGTACGAGACCTGGATTCAAACCCTGGTAGGTTGAAGTTGCATGTTTTTAAGAACGAGAATTCCAATTCAATTTCTTTGACAAGGTGTTCAACTCTCAAGTGATCTTGTTGTGGTTACTGTACTGTACCATTCCACACATACTCTAAAGCAGTGTAATTTCACTGGAATAATGGCTAGGAGATCATGTTGCCAAAATGTTGATCATTCAGGAGTAAGGAGTCATTTCAGATTGGTTCCTTTCGTTTAGCCAACAAAGCCCCAGTAGGTGAAAGCATTGCTCGCATTCTTTCAAACTGTTAGTTAAACTAGCCTGGACAGTTACCTGACACTATAAAGGAATTTCTTCCCTAACTGAATCTTAATGATTTAAATAGATTAGATCTCTCTCAGGTTTGGAATGATACTAGAGATCCTATCAAGTGTTCTTTCTCCATATTTCAGAAGGCAGTTTGCACTGGAAAAATATGGTTTGTCATAGATGGTGAGAATAAACTCAGCAAAAAAAGAAATGTCCCTTTTTCAGGACCATGTCTTTCAAAGATAATTCATAAAAATCCAAATAACTTCACAGATCTTCACTGTAAAGGGTTTAAACACTGTTTCCCATGCTTGTTCAATGAACCATAAACAATTAATGAACATGCACCTGTGGAACGGCCGTTAAGACACTAACAGCTTACAGACGGTAGGCAATTAAGGTCACAGTTATGAAAACTTAGGACACTAAAGAGGCCTTTCTACTGCCTCTGAAAAACACCAAAAGAAATATGCCCAGGTCCCTGCTCATCTGCGTGAACGTGCCTTAGGCATGCAGCAAGGAGGCATGAGGACTGCAGATGTGGCCAGGGCAATAAATTGCAATGTCCGTACTGTGAGATGCCTAAGACAGCGCTACAGGGAGACAGGAAGGACAGCTGATCGTCCTCGCAGTGGCAGACCACGTGTAACAACACCTGCACAGGATCGGTACATCCGAACATCACACCTGTGGGACAGGTACAGGATGGCAACAACAACTGCCCGAGTTACACCGAGTTACTGTTCGCAATAGGCTGAGAGAGGCTGGACTGAGGGCTTGTAGGCCTGTTGTAAGTCAGGTCCTCACCAGACATCACCGGCAACAACGTCGCCTATGGGCACAAACCCACCGTTGCAGGACCAGACAGGACTGGCAAAAAGTGCTCTTCACTGACGAGTCGCAGTTTTCTCTCACCAGGGGTGATGGTCAGATTCGTGTTTATCGTCGAAGGAATGAGCGTTATACCGAGGCCTGTACTCTGGAGCGGGATCGATTTGGAGGTGGAGGTTCCGTCATGGTCTGGAGCGGTGTGTCACAGCATCGGACTGAGCTTGTTGTCATTGCAGGCAATCTCAATGCTGTGCGTTACAGGGAAGACATCCTCCTCCCTCATGTGGGAACCTTCCTGCAGGCTCATCCTGACATGACCCTCCAGCACGACAATGCCACCAGCCATACTGCTCGTTTTGTGCGTAATATCCTGCAAGACAGGAATTTCAGTGTTCTGCCATGGCCAGCGAAGAGCCTGTTGGATCGGATGGTGAGGGCTAGGGCTAGAGGTCGACCGATTATGATTTTTCAATGCCGATACCGATTATTGGAGGACCAAAAAAAGTCTCTACCGATTAATCGGCCAATTTATTTTTATATTTTTTTGTAATAATGACAATTACAACAATACTGAAAGAACACTTATTTTAACTTAATATAATACATCAATAAAATCAATTTAGCCTCAAATAAATAATGAAACATGTTCAATTTGGTTTAAATAATTCAAAAACAAAGTGTTGGAGAAGAAAGTAAAAGTGCAATATGTGCCATGTAAAAAAGCTAACGTTTAAGTTCCTTGCTCAGAACATGAGAACATATGAAAGCTGGCGGTTACTTTTAACATGAGTCTTCAATATTCCCAGGTAAGAAGTTTTAGGTTGTAGATATTATAGGAATTATAGGACTATTTCTCTCTATACGATTTGTATTTCATATACCTTTGACTATTGGATGTTCTTATAGGCACTTTAGTATTGCCAGTGTAACAGAATAGCGTCCGCCCCTCTCCTCGCTCCTACCTGGGCTCGAACCAGGAACACATCGACAACAGCCACCCTCGAAGCAGCGTTACCCATGCAGAGCAAGGGGAACAACTACTCCAAGTCTCAGAGCGAGTGACGTTTGAAACGCTATTAGCACGCACCCCGCTAACTAGCTAGCCATTTCACATAGGTTACACCAGCCTAATCTTGGGAGTTGATAGGCTTGAAGTCATAAACAGCGCAATGCTTGAAGCATTGCGAAGAGCTGCTGGCAAAACACACGAAAGTGCTGTTTGAATGAATGCTTACGAGCCTGCTGGTGCATACCACCGCTCAGTCAGACTGCTCTATCAAATCATAGACTTAATTATAATATAATAAACACACAGAAATACGAGCCTTAGGTCATTAATATGGTCGAATCCGGAAACTATCATCTCGAAAACAAAACGTTTTTTCTTTCAGTGAAATATGGAACCGTTACGTATTTTATCTAAAGGGTGGCATCCCTAAGTATAAATATTGCTGTTACATTGCACAACCTTCAATGTTATGTCATAATTACGTAAAATTCTGGCAAAATAGTTCGCAACGAGCCAGGCGGCCCAAACTGTTGCATATACCCTGACTCTGCGTGCAATGAACGCAAGAGAAGTGACACAATTTCACCTGGTTAATATTGCCTGCTAACCTGGATTTCTTTTAGCTAAATATGCAGGTTTAAAAATATATACTTGTGTATTGATTTTAAGAAAGACATTGATGTTTATGATTAGGTACACGTTGGAGCAATGGCAGTTATTTTTCGCAAATGCGCACCGCATCGATTATATGCAACGCAGGACAGGCTAGATAAACTAGTAATATCATCAACCATGTGTAGTTAACTAGTGATTATGATTGATTGATTGTTTTTTATAAGATAAGTTTAATGCTAGCTAGCAACTTACCTTGGCTTCTTACTACATTCGCGTAACAGGCAGGCTCCTCGTGGAGTGCAATGTAAAGCAGGTGGTTAGAGCGTTGGACTAGTTAACTGTAAGGTTGCAAGATTGAATCCTCGAGCTGACAAGGTAAAAATCAGTTGTTCTTCCCCTGAACAAGGCAATTAACCCACCGTTCCTAGGCCGTCATTGAAAATAAGAATGTGTTCTTAGCTGACTTGCCTAGTTAAATAAAGGTTAAATTAAATAAAAAATATGTCAATAGAGGTTATAAGTGCAATAAATCATCAGTCTTTAACTTTAGAGGAATAACAATGTAAACTCAGCAAAAAAAGAAATGTCCTCTCACTGTCAACTGTGTTTATTTTCAGCAAACTTAATATTTGTATGAACATAACAAGATTCAACAACTGAGACATAAACTGAACAAGTTCCACAGACATGTGACTAACAGAAATGGAATAATGTGTCCCTGAACAAAGGGGGGGTCAAAATCAAAAGTAACAGTCAGTATCTGGTGTGGCCACCAGCTGCATTAAGTACTGCAGTACATCTCCTTCTCATGGACTGCACCAGATTTGCCCGTTCTTGCTGTGAGATGTTACCCCACTCTTCCACCAAGGCACCTGCAAGTTCCCGGACATTTCTGGGGGGAATGGCCCTAGCTAGAGGTCGACCGATTAATCGGAATGGCCGATTAATTAGGGCCGATTTCAAGTTTTCATAACAATCGGTAATCGGTATTTTTGGACACCGATTTGCTGATTTATTTATTATATTTTTTATTTTTTTACACCTTTATTTAACTAGGCAAGATAGTTAAGAACAAATTCTTATTTACAATGACGGCCTACACTGGCCAAACCCTAATCCGGACGACACTGGGCCAATTGTGCGCCGCCCTATGGGACTCTCGATCACGGCCGGTTGTGATACAGCCCTGGATTGAACCAGGGTCTGTCGTAACGCCTCTAGCTCTGTGATGCAGTGCCTTAGACCGCCGCGCCACTCGGGTTAATGAACTACAAACAAACCTTTTATAAACCCTTTATAAGCATTTTATAGATTAGACTTTTATATAACTGTTATCATAATATCAGACTCACATAACAATGCTAAGCAGCAGTATTCACTCTCCTCCTCTGCCTCTCTCTCTGCAGACTGTTTGACGTGTGTACTGTGTCTCGGACCGACCGCGAGACCAAGCTGACCCTGGTCTTTGAGCATGTTGACCAGGACCTGACCACATACCTAGAGAAAGCCCCTGATCCTGGGGTGCCACCTGAAACTATCAAGGTGAGTCTGACGTTACTGCTGGGATTGATACAGATCTTGGATCAGATTACCCTCACTTAATACCCTTCCCCATTGGAGGGTGAAACACAAACACAGATTTTAGTGTCTAGGGGCAACTTCTCAGTTGAATTGTAAATTGTACTCATTAGATCTATGAATAGAGTGCATTCGGAAAGTATTCAGACCCCTTGACTTTTTCCACATTTTGTTACGTTACAGCCTTATTCTAAAATGGATTAAAATGTAAATTTCCCCCTCATCAATCTACACAAATTTTGCAAATTTATAATAAAAAAACACTGAAAATATCACATTTACAAGTATTCAGACCCTTTACTCAGTACTTTGTTGAATCCCCTTTGGCAGTGATTACAGCCTTGAGTCTTCTTGGGTATGACGCTACAAGCTTGGCACACCTGTATTTGGGGAGTTTCTCCCATTACTCTTTGCAGATCCTCTCAAGCTCTGTCAGGTTGGATGGAGAGTGTCGGTGCAAAGCTATTTTCAGGTCTCTCCAGAAATGTTCGATCTGGTTCAAGTCCGGGCTCTGGCTGGGCCACTCAAGGTCGTTCAGAGACTTGTCCCGAAGCCACTCCTGCATCATCTTGGCTGTGTGCTTAGGGTCATTGTCCTGTTTGAAGATGAACCTTCACCCCAGTCTGAGGTTCTGGGCGCTCTGGAGCAGGTTTTCATCAAGAATCTCTCTGTACTTTGCTCCGTTCATCTTTCCCTCAATCCAGACTAGTCTACCAGTCCCTGCCGCTGAAAAACATCCCCACAGCATGATGCTGCCACCACCATGGTTCACCCTAGGGATGGTGCCAGGTTTCCTCCAGACGTGACACTTGGCATTCAGGCCAAAGAGTTCAATCTTGGTTTCAACAGACCAGAGAATCTTGTTTCTCATGGTCTGAGAGTCCTTTCGATGCCCTTTGGCAAACTCCAAGCGGGCTGTCATGTACCTTTTACTGAGGAGTAGCCTCCGTCTGGCCACTCTACCTTAAAGACCTGATTGGTAAAGTGCTGCAGAGATGGTTGTCCTTCTGGAAGGATCTCCCATCTCCACAGAGGAACTCTGGAGCTCTGTCAGAGTGACCATCAGGTTCTTGGTCACCTCCCTGTCCAAGGCCTTTCTCCCCCGATTGCTCAATTTGGTCGGGCGGCCAGCGCTAGGAAGAGTCTTGGTGGTTCCAAACTTCTTCTATTTAAGAATGATGGAGGCCACTGTGTTCTTGGGGACCTTCAATGTCGCAGAATTTTTTTGCCACCCTTCCCCAGATCTGTGCCTCAACACAGTCCTGTCTCGGAGCACTACAATTCCTTCAACCTCATTGCTTGGTTTTTGTTCTGACATGCACTGTCAACGGTGGGACCTTTATATAGACAGGTGTGTGCCTTTCCAAATCATGTCAAAATCAATTGAATTTACCACAGGTGGACTCCAATCAAGTTCTAGAAACATCTGAAGGATGATCAATGGAAACAGGATGCACCCGAGCTCAATTTACAGTCTCATAGCAAAGGGTCTCAGCAGTTTTTAACTTTTTATAAATTTGCAAACATTTCTATTAACCTGTTTTTGCTTTGTCATTGTGGGGTATTGTATGTAGATTGATGAGGAAAATATTTTTTAAATCAATTTTAGAATAAGGTTGTAGCGTAACAAGATGTGGAAAAAGTCATGGGGTCTGAATACTTTCCGAAGGCACCGTATGTGGACCTTGTTTTTTGCAGAGTATCCAGGGAATATTTCTGCCCTGGCCCAGACAGGAACAGAGAGGATGGAACTCCCAAACATCAGAAAGCGTTCAGGCTTGTTGAAGGGCAGCACATGTGTCCAGTGTAAATTTTGGCTCTCTTTTTTTTTAAATGTAGTCTTAGCCATTTTGACTGAAATATCATTGTCTTAGTCACATTTTTGTTATTTGAATATGATTTAGTCTAGTTATTGTCAAAATGATGAAAACACTGAGCCATTTTAGTAAACTAAATTCCCTTTCATTTTATTCACATTTTAGTCAATCAATCAATCAATCAATCAATCAATCAAATGTATTTATATAGCCCTTCTTACATCAGCTGATATCTCAAAGTGCTGTACAGAAACCCAGCCTAAAACCCCAAACAGCAAGAAATGCAGGTGTAGAAGCACAGTGGCTAGGAAAAACTCCCTAGAAAGGCCAAAACCTAGGAAGAAACCTAGAGAGGAACCAGGCTATGAGGGGTGGCCAGTCCTCTTCTGGCTGTGCTGGGTGGAGATTATAACAGAACATGGCTAAGATGTTCAAATATTCATAGATGACCAGCAGGGTCAAATAATAATAATCACACTGGTTGTAGAGGGTGCAACAGGTCAACACCTCAGGAGTAAATGTCAGTTGGCTTTTCATAGCCAATCATTCAGAGTATCTCTACCGCTCCTGCTGTCTCTAGAGAGTTGAAAACAGCAGGTCTGGGACAGGTAGCACGTCCGGTGAACAGGTCAGGGTTCCATAGCCGCAGGCAGTACAGTTGAAACTGGAGCTGTAGCACACCCAGGTGGACTGGGGACAGCAAGGAGTCATCAGGCCAGGTAGTCCTGAGGCATGGTCCTAGGGCTCAGGTCCTCCGAGAGAGAGAGAAAGAAAGAAAGATGGATAGAAAGAAAGAAAGAAAGAAAGAAAGAAGAGAGTTAGAGAGAGCATACTTAAATTCACACCGGATAAGACAGGAGAAGTACTCTAGATATAACAGACTGACCCTAGCCCCCGACACAAACTATTGCATCACATTTGTACTGCCTCATTAATCTATAGTAAATATAAATCACTGACTTCCATGTGAACAAACACCCATAACCTTATCCTAACAGATTTTCCTGCATAACATCCTATTCTCTTCCCAACAGAAGAATATAACAAACATATATAACAATGATATAGAACAATTAACAATAATATAGAACAAATTCCTAACTCGGCCTACATAGATATTGCACATTACACACAAAACAGAAACACACAAGCGCAGAGAGAGAGAGAGAGAGAGAGAGAGAGAGAAGCACAATCACCAGATGGTGCTGCAAAGTATTGGCAAAGTAGTATGGGTTGCACCTCCTTCACTCGGTCATGTCATTGCCATTGTCATTAACGTTCCAAAGATGCCGCAGCCATGCTGATTTCCAGAAGTATTTTTTACATTTTTTATTTCACCTTTATTTAACAAGTTAGGCCAGTTGAGAACAAGTTCTCATTTACAACTGCGACCTGGCCAAGATAAAGCAAAGCAGTGAGACAAAAACAACAACACAGAGTTACACATTAACAAACGTACAATCAATAACACAATAGAAAAATATTATGTACAGTGTGTGCAAATGTAGAAGAGTAGGGAGGTAAGACAATAACTAGGCCATAGAGGCGTAATAATTACAATTTAGCATTAACACTGGAGTGATAGATGTGCAGATGATGATGTGCAAGTAGAGATACTGGGGGGGCTTGGGCAAGTTGCTGCAGGGGTAGCAGAGCTGTTGGTGAGGGTAGGGGTAGCCAGGTGGAAGCATGGCCAGCCATAGAAAATGCTTATTGAAATTATCGATTATCGTAGATTTATCAGTGGTGACAGTGTTTCATAGCCTCAGTGCAGTGGGCAGCTGGGAGGCGGTGCTCTTATTCTTCATGGACTTTTTGGAATTAGTGCTACAGGATGCAAATTTCTGTTTGAAAAAGCTAGCCTTAGCTTTCCTAATTGACTGTGTATATTGGTTCCTGACTTCCATGAAAAGTTGCATATTGCGGGGGCTATTCAATGCTAATGCCGAATGCCACAGGATGTTTTTGTGCTGGTCAAGGGCAGTCAAGTCTGGGATGAACCAAGGGCTATATCTGTTAGTTAATTTTTTTTTGAATGGGGCATGCTTATTTAAGATGGTGAGGAAAGCACTTTTAAAGAGCAACCAGGCATTCTCTACTGACGGGATGAGGTCAATATCCTTCCAGTCGATTAGAAAAGCCTGCTCGCTGAAGTGTTTTAGGGAGCGTTTGACAGTGATGAGGGGTGGTCGTTTGACCGCGGACCCATTACGGACGCAGGCAATGAGGCAGTGATCACTGAGATCCTGGTTGAAGACAGCAGAGGTGTATTTAGAGGGCAAGTTGGTCAGGATGATATCTAAGAGGGTGCCCATGGTTACAGATTTAGGGTTGTACCTAGTAGGTTCCTTGATCATTTGTGTGAGATTGAGGGCATCTAGCTTAGATTGTAGGAAGGCCGGGGTGTTAAGCATATCCCAGTTTAGGTCACCTAACAGTACGAACTCTGAAGATAGATGGGGGGCAATCAATTCACATATGGTGTCCAGGGCACAGCCGGGGGCTGAGGGGGGTCTATAACAAGCAGCAACGGTGAGAGACTTGTTTCTGAAAAGGTGGATTTTTAAAAGTCGAAGCTCGAATTGTTTGGGCACAGACCTGGATATTATGACAGAACTCTGCAGGCTATCTCTGCAGTAGATTGCAATTCCGCCCCCTTTGGCAGTTCTATCTTGTTGGAAAATGTTGTAGTTGGGGATAGAAATTTCAGGATTTTTGGTGGTCTTCCTAAGCCAGGATTCAGACTCGGCTAGGACATCAGGGTTGGCAGAGTGTGCTAAAGGAGTGAATAAAACAAACTTAGGGAGGAGGCTTCTGATGTTAGTAGAATGGGGGATAATGACTTTGAACTGGAGCTAATAATGACTGTTTTGCCCATTGATGCTGTTGAGTCACTAAACTTCGAGTCAGAATCAAGTTCCAAGTCCCCTGTGCTTGAATCCATGTCTGAGTCACCAATGTGTAAAATGCAGTCCGCCAATACATGAATGATAAGGGCTAGAATCAAGCTGTTTCTCTGAGGAAAAGAGGGAGACTTGGCTAGTACTTTGGCTACAGAACCTGGCTATGAAATGCAGTGGGGAAAGTGTGAGGGTTGAGCAAGACTACAAATTTAAAGACTTTTCTATACTCTAGGGAGAGAAAAAGATAGCTAGACTATTGTTTTACTATTAAACTGAATGCTGCTATTGTTTTTCATTTCGTAAAGCAGCTTGTGTTTCTTAACCGTAGTCTGGATCTGAGTACCTCCTCAACCCTTCACCGAATGCGAACACATTTTGGGCTGTCTGATTGAGGACTTTTAAGGAAATGGGAAGCGTTGTGCACGTTGCCCATGCGTCGTCAGTGAGCTGCATGGTGCAATTCTGGGACAAGTAGAGCTCTCCTTCAAAGAGTGAATGGGAGTCAATTGGGTGCAATATTACAAATCTTCTCCGAGATATGAGAGAATTATTTTGTTCTCTATCATATCATATAGTTTTGGAATAGTGACATTACATACTTTCAAGGAAAATAAGCAGGTTTCTTGATTCATACCCTGACTTTGAGAATTGCATGAAGATTAGCTTAGCAACCGCGTGACGCAGCATGACAACATGAACGAGATTGGTCGAAAGTCTGCTGGGTGGGGCGTTATATGTTCCTCTTCTTAATTTTACATTTTTTTAATTTCACCTTTATTTAACCAGGTAAGCTAGTTGAGAACAAGTTCTCATTTACAACTGTGACCTGGCCAAGATAAAGCAAAGCAGTGCGACACAAACAACAACACAGAGTTACACATGGAATAAACACGCGTACAGTCAATAACACAATAGAAAAAAAAGAAAGTCTATATACAGTGTGTGCAAATGGCGTGAGGAGGTAAGACAATACATAGGCCATAGTAGTGAAGTAATTACAATTTAGCAAATTAACACTGGAGTGATAGATGAGCAGGTGGTGATGTGCAAGTAGAAATACTGGTGTGCAAAAGAGCAGAAAAGTAAATAAAAACAATATGGGGATGAGGTAGGTAGATTGGATGGGCTATTTACAGATGGGCTATGTACAGCTGCAGTGATCGGTTAGCTGCTCAGATAGCTGATTTTTAAAGTTAGCGAGGGAAGTATGAGCCTCCAGCTTCAGCGATTTTTGCAATTCGTTCCAGTCATTGGAAGCGGAGAACTGTAAGGAAAGGCGGCCAAAGGAGGTGTTGGCTTTGGGGAGAGTACCCAAGAAAAAAATACCTGAAAAAAGTATTTCCCAATGGGATTCCTGTCTCCTCTTTCTCTAAGGTTGTCAATCAGATAGGTGTTGTGTTCCGCTTCCTGATAAAGGGCTTAATGTTGCGATGACTGTAATAGGTGTCAGAGCTGACCTGATGATATTTAATAGACCTTAGTGCTAACCTTGTGACTATTGTCTGTTCACAGCAAATGGTCAGCTTTATGGTCTATGAGCTAACGTGAACCCTGTGGGTGGTGTTTTCATATACTGTACATCAGTGTAGCTTTTCAAAATGCAACTGTTTTGTGGAATAGCCAGACATGTAAGATCAAGTCGACTGGATATGTATTGTTGAAGCAAGCTTTACCATCGAGGCATACTCAGCCGAACCACATAGACTCCAAAGCAAGCATGGAAAACCACTTGTTGGGTGGGAGTGAGATCTCCCCCATTCATTCTCAACATCCAAACAGCATCTGGAGGGATGAGGGACAATGGATAACGATCAAGTGCATGATGACAGCGGCACCGTCCCTTTTATTTCCATGACAGTGGACACTGCAAACCCCGGCCCCCCAACTACTTCATTTACACCCCTCCAGACCAGAGGACACCAGATTGCAGACCACCCCTCCAGCCCACACCAGCCCACCCCTCCAACCCCCACTGCCCATCTCACCCTCGCCCAGCCTGTCCATCCACTCCTCCTGACCCCTTTCAGGCCTCCAGTCAGACCCACTGCATGGTAATTGATGAAAGAGACCCCGGGAATCAAATGAGCTGGAAGGACATCAAGTGGCCGGTCTCTCTCCCCCTGCCTTGGGGAGTACGACTGGTCTGACGCTGCCCCCCCCCCCAGAACCCTCATCTGTCCCCCGTCTCCAGGCCTGTAAAAGGCTGGTTAATGAAGCATAGGGAGGGAATTACACTAACGCTAACTGGCAGATGTCCTGTATTGTGCCCAGCTACAATAAACAATATGGCCGCCTCTTGCTTATTAGCATGAGAAAAGGGGCTGCACTCAGAGAAGCAATGTTTTGACTGTTTTTTATGTGGGTTACTTTTTTCAGGTCTTTTTTTCTTGGGTACTCTTCTTTTTGGGGGGGCTTTGGTCGCTTGCCTTGTGTTTCCTAGCCAGCTTTCTCTGGCTGAACTGCTGTCATAGACGGTTAGGTTGTTGGGTAACCTGTTGCTCTGTGTCACCTCCTGTGACATTGGTTTGCATCAAGTCAGGTTTTTTTGCATACTATCTGCAGATGGGAGATTAGATATTAATGTCAGTCTGATAGTTTGACATTATCCCCAGCCCTACAAGCTATTCACTGCTATTTGCAAATAAAATGGATGAACTCTGCATCATGAATCTTCACTTGCATCATGTATGACTGTTATATGAATGAACTGAAACAGGAGAGAGGAGATGGAGCATAGAGGGGGCATGGTTGTTGTTTGTATATTTGTCCTCGAGTCACACTTCTGAGATAATTGGGGTTTTGTAGGAAATGCTGTTGAAAGGAAACATGTCGCAAATGGCCATTTAAAGCAAACAGAGAGGAACTCATGGGGGCGGTGCCATTGTGTCAGCTCCCTAAATAACTGCCTCTGCCCCTGTCTGTTGACCTGCTAGGTCATGGGTGGATGGATATTCAAAAAGGAAGGCCTGTTTACGCTCTCTGGCCTGCCACACACACACATTCCCTCTGCCCTGTATCTTCTCTAACACACAGACACACATCCAGGGTCCTGTCCCTATTCCGTGCATTGTGAGAGGCTCTAGTCCCCTCCCCTCGACCCTGGTCACCCCGCGCCGTTTGCTAATGTTTTCTTCTTGAGTGTGCAGCTCATTGTTTCAGCTCTTTTAATCACTCACCAGCTGCTAGGGTCAGTGAATGGAGCCCCGCGCGGGCCCAGGTCCATGTCACTTGTGAGGTCTTGGCGACGGGTTTCGGGGGGGTACGCCGCACCGCCGCCTGCTGCAACCCCAGCAGCAGGCCGATTCATGTCGCAACTGTGAAAGCGCCCCTCTTTCTCTCCCTCTCCATTTCTATTTCCCTCTCTTTCTCTTTTAATCTGCCCCAATCTCTCTGTCTCTATCACTCAAACAGCCCCCACTGCCACTATCACCCTCAGTCCTTATGTTGTTGTGGCTGGGCTGAGAGTTTCCACCAGAATGAGGAAATGGCCGTTTATCCCTCCTCTCAGACTCTTTCTCTGTCTCTCTCTCTCTCTCTCTCTCTCTCTCTCTCTCTCTTTCTCCTTTCTTTCTCTCTCCCTGGACTGAGTGCTTGTGGGTATTAGGGCCGCTGTGGGGCCTGTGGGGCCGTCCTTGGCTACAGCTTGAACTAGTGGATCTACAATGATCAATCCTCCTCAGCTCGGCCCAGACAGCTGCAGGGTGGGCAGGGAAGGAGGCAGAGAGAGAGGCCCACCACCAACAGATCAAGGTTGCATCCCAAATGACACCCTATTCCCTTTGTAGTGCACTACTTTTGACCAGGGCTTACAGGGAATAGGGTGCCATTTGGAACACAGATAAGAACTACTCCCCACAGCAACATGTCTTTCCTGCTCTGCTCTCTCTCCACAGTCGTGTCAGTTATCAGCATCTGCCACACAAAGGCTTTAAAGGGACACGCTCTCTTTTTTCCTAGTGGACAGGCTGCTACACTGCCTACAAGGCCTCAGTGATTTAACTTCTCTCTGTGGGACTTTTCAGTGTTCTGAGGTCTGTTGATGGTTGATTTAGAAGAGAAACCAATGAGGCTGAACCATTGAACCCTCTGCCAGGGATATCAGGTGTATTTTTTCAGTGTCCATGTGTCATGTTGTACCTGTTAAGACTGTGTCTGAATGTCCGTTTGTCCTAACAGGATATGATGTACCAGCTGCTGCAGGGGTTGGACTTCCTGCACTCACACCGTGTGGTTCACCGGGACCTGAAACCCCAGAACATCCTGGTCACCAGCGGAGGACAGATAAAACTGGCCGACTTCGGTCTTGCCAGAATATACAGCTTTCAGATGGCCCTGACCTCCGTGGTGAGAACCTTACTGTTATACACCTGTTATAAACCTCTTATAAACTGTTAAAACACCCAGAATATACAGCTTTCAGATGGCCCTGACCTCCGTGGTGAGAACCTTACTGTTATACACCTGTTATAAACCTCTTATAAACTGTTAAAACACCCAGAATATACAGCTTTCAGATGGCCCTGACCTCCGTGGTGAGAACCTTACTGTTATACACCTGTTATAAACCTCTTATAAACTGTTAAAACACCCAGAATATACAGCTTTCAGATGACCCTGACCTCTGTGGTGAGAACCTTACTGTTATACACCTGTTATAAACCTGTTATAAACTGTTAAAACACCCAGAATATACAGCTTTCAGATGGCCCTGACCTCCGTGGTGAGAACCTTACTGTTATACACCTGTTATAAACCTGTTATAAACTGTTAAAACACCCAGAATATACAGCTTTCAGATGGCCCTGACCTCCGTGGTGAGAACCTTACTGTTATACACCTGTTATAAACCTGTTATAAACTGTTAAAACACCCAGAATATACAGCTTTCAGATGGCCCTGACCTCTGTGGTGAGAACCTTACTGTTATACACCTGTTATAAACCTGTTATAAACTGTTAAAACACCCAGAATATACAGCTTTCAGATGGCCCTGACCTCTGTGGTGAGCATTTTAACATTGGACCAATGCGTCAAACTTTGCCTTCGTTGAGCCATGCATAGGCATTGACTTAACCGGCTTGATCCAGTGTTCATTTTGGCACTCTTTTTTTAGATTTTGTCTAGTCTTAGTCATTTTGACTAAAATATCATTAAGTCTTAGTCACATTTTTGTCATTTGAATAATTATTTAGTCTAGTTATTGTCAAAATTATGAAAACACTGGGCCATTTTAGTCAACTAAATGCCCTTTAATTTTTGTCACATTTTAATCATATCACATTTGTATTGCCTCATTAACCTATAGTAAACAAATCACTGACGTCCATGTGCTGAAACATACAGTGCGTTCGGAAAGTATTCAGACCCCTTCACTTTTTCCACGTTTTGTTACGTACAGCCTTATTCTAAAATGTAGCGCCAAATCAAGTCGTTTCTCCCAGGAAAAGAGGGAGACTTGGCTAGTACTTTGGCTACAGAACCTGGCTATGAAATGCAGTGGGGAAAGTGTGAGGGTTGAGCAAGACTACAAATTTAAAGACTTTTCTAAACTCTAGGGAGAGAAAAAGATAACTAGACTGTTGTTTTACTATTAAACTGAATGCTGCTATCGTTTTTAATTTCGTAAAGCAGCTTGACCAGGCAAAGGGTAGCTAACTAGAAGGCTGGCGGTGACTGGTTAGCTACGGGGAAGCAAGGAAGTAGCCTGCGTGATGTGTAATAGGAGGCGGAGCGAAGCTTGTCTGCCCACACTCCACGCTTGCTTCCCCGCAGCTCACCAGCTGATGTAGGCTAGGCTGTGTGTGCCGGGTGTGGTGCGTCCTTCCCACCGCTGAACGGAACCGCGCTGCGTGTCTCTTCTGCTAATATTAATTGTACTTACCACTGAAAAACTCTCAACCACTCCAAAAAACTATTGTAGTCAGTTTTTAGTCACAGAAATAATTTAGTCTCGTCATAGTCAACTGATATGAAACATATTTTTTGTTTAGTTATAGTCTTTTCTGAGTCTATTTAGTTAGTTATAGTCTCGTAAATGAACACAGAAAAATAGGTATTTGGTGAATATTTTAGTCATTATTTTTGTTGACGAAATTAACACTGGATTAATCTATCAACCAATCATCTCCCACAACACCTTCCCCCTAACCCTTCCCCGTACGCTAGCACACCTCAACCACAGAGCCATGCCTCGCAGTTGTGTGATTCGCTATAATTAAATGATGATAAATATTTTACTTAGTAAGGTCAATCCCATATAATTCTACGGTCACTCCAACTAAGGCTAACTTTGAATCGTTGCTGTACCAGGCTTATATGCGCTGTTCACAATAGCCTAGGTATGAGGTTATACCAGGTTATACCAGGTTATACCAGGTTATAACAGTTTCTGGCTAAAGGATATATAATAGACTAAGTCAAATACTTTTTGGAAAGTATTTGAGGTGCTTGATTTTCCTTGGGTTGCACTTTTTGGACTATTCCATTGGTTCAATTATACATGGAAAACCAAACCTCCAAAAATATTTCACATACTTGACACAAGTCTGTTACATATAGCTAGCCTGGTTCCTCTTCCTACAGTCTCACTAGCCAGACCCCATAGTCTCAAGCAGCATACGTCTGGTTAATATTAGGTAATTAGATAACAGAGATGGCAGAACAGAGGTTATGTATTGGGACTGTGTGTGTTACTTCCCAATGTAAAGAATATTTTTTAAAGAATATCTCCCTCAGCTCTCTCCAACACAAAATACTTGATCCTCTGAGACAAACGACTGGCTTCAGGCCCTTCTTCTGAAAACCTGATCTTCCTCTTTTTCTCCTCCTCCCTCCTTCTCTCCTTTACTCTCTCTGTCCATCTTTATCTAATTTTCTGCTCCTCTGCTATCGGTCTGTTGGTGCACTCTTATTTCTCCAGTTGGGTGAACTTCCATTTACTGTATGTGTGGGTGCGTCCCAAATGGCACCCTATTCCCTTTTTAGTGCACTACCATAGTGTCCAGATCAAAAGTAGTGCACTAAAGGGAATAGGGTGCCATTTGGGATGCTGAGACGAAGTCACCCTTTACCCAGTGGCCTCTCTCTCTCTCTCTCTCTCTCTCTCTCTCTCTCTCTCTCTCTCTCTCTCTCTCTCTCTCTCTCTCATCAAGACATTGAGATGTTCTATGGCCTCATGTCCCAATGTTTTATAGTCTCACGCTCACCTCCCACTCATGATACTTCTCTTCTCATTGGTAGACCAGCTCAGTAAAACATAGCCTGTGTTCCAAATGGCACCCTATTTCCTATATACAGTGGGTCTTATGGCTCCTGGTCAAAAGTAGTGCACTATAAGGGAATAGGGTGCCATTTGGGAAGCAGACAGAGCGTTTTCTGGTGTCAGTCTGAAGTCTGGAATCCCTCAGGTAGAACGGGGAGTGTGACAGGCAGACAGAGAGAGAGAGAGACAGAAAGAGAGCGAGACAGACAGAACGAGAGAAAGACAGACAGAACAAGAGAGAGACAGACAGAACGAGAGACAGACAGACAGAACGAGAGAGAGAGAGACAGAACGAGAGAGAGTGAGAGACTGACAAAACGAGAGAGAGAGAGAGAGAGAGAGACAGAACGAGAGAGAGACAGACAGAACGAGAGAGAGAGAGAGAGAGACTGACAAAACGAGAGACAGAACGAGAGAGAGACAGAGAGAAGGCAGGATGGTCTCCTGGGACACAGATGAAAAGCGGCTAATGTGATGTAGCGGGCACTGAAAGGGCACCAGCCGGCACGGCAGAGAGAAGACCAGTAAACGATATGGGGTGTGCAGAGTGAGAATGAAGGAAGGGCTGAAGAGACGCAAGTCTCAGGAATCCCTGAAGTGGACGTGACAAGGATGAAATAGACAGTGAGGGAGGGAGCTAGGCGGGGGGACGGAGAGAGATTGAGTCAGCGATACCATCCCCCCTTACTCCTCCTCCTCCTACCCTTCTTCCATCAAGGCTTTGAAGTGGGACTGTCTTGCACTGGGCTCTGATGTCCAGAGATAGCAGGACAGAGGATGACAGAGAGAAGGAGAAGGTCTGAAAGGGATGGGAGCAGGGAGAGATGAGACGTTATTAGATTAGCAGACCTTAACAAGGGTATTTCAGGATTAACTGAGGACATTCATTTATCTGTGGGAATAGTGATGTGAATATACAAATATGTATATTATTATATTACTTATACAAAGTAAAGATGGCCAAATATGTCCATGGGAGGCATTGTTGTTTCATTTCTAAATGTTAACAGACAGTCAAGTTAAGATGTGTCATCCAATGTGTACCTGGCCTGGCCAGACTCAGTCATGCTGTGGTCTCCCTCTGGGGTTCTGTTTGCTGCTTTCAGTTATTTTATGATATACGGGGCACGGTCACATCTTGTTAGGTTGACAGTTAGTTATTTTATGATATACGGGGCACGGTCACATCTTGTTAGGTTGACAGTTAGTTATTTTATGATATACGGGGCACGGTCACATCTTGTTAGGTTGACAGTTAGTTATTTTATGATATACGGGGCACGGTCACATCTTGTTAGGTTGACAGTTAGAGCTTCTGTTCTGGAAATTCACCTGGGAATCCACCTTAGGCATCGGTGACAGAAATACAGATCCTGTGTGTGTGTGTGTGTGTGTGTGTGGGGGGGGGGGTTCCAGATTACTGTTCCTGTATATGTGTGTGTGTGTATGGAATCCCCCTATCTCCCTCCCCAGTGATGTTTCCTCTGGCTCAGATAAAGAATGCCCTGCCGTGACTGTGCTCTCACTCAGTATGCAAAAACATAACTCATTCACAGTTAGAGACACAGTACACACACACACACACACAGTCACTCAAACACATATGTCCCATACACACACACTCAGGCATGCTAACATGCACACACACACATACAGTCACACAGTCACACACACACACACACACACACACACACACACACACACACACACACACACACACACACACACAGTAGGATTTGTCCCTTTCTGTGCGATGATAAAGGATGGTAGCCACCAGTTACCAACACACTGAGAGTGGCCTGTCTAGTTATAAAGGGGCACAGTTATAGCAGCCCAGGTACATACAACTCAATACCACACCTGGCTCCGCTTGACTCATTCCAAACTACCCAGGGCACTGAGAAATGCTGTCTCTGAATAGAAGATGTGTCTGTTCTGTCTCCATCACAGTCAGGATATGAATCAATATGATTCATATTCTTCTTTCTTACAGAGTGTATGAGAGCTGAATTTGCATAAGGTACAAAAAGGGCCTCTTTTGGATTTTTCTTTCCTCAACTGAAACTGTTCTAATTCAGAAAGGCAGTTGACGGTTTATGACAATTGAACTTCTCTTTTATGTGTGTGTGTGTGTGTGTGTGTGTGTGTGTGTGTGTGTGTGTGTGTGTGTGTGTGTGTGTGTGTGTGTGTGTGTGTTGTGTGTGTGTGTGTGTGTTTGTGTGTGTGTGTGTGTGTGTGTGTGTGTGTGTGTGTGTGTGTGTATGTGTGTGTGTGTGTGTGTGTGATGGGATCGCTGCATCCCTCAGAGGCCCCCTGACAGTTCCTCCCTTGAGTGAAAGGGGGACTCAGGGACCACCCATCGGGTGGCGCGGAGGTGCAGATCAGGCTGACCCTGGGAGTAGCTGGGGGTCCAATGCTTTGTTTATTGTTTTATAATGACCTCAGCCTCCTGACACCTGATTGTCTGTCTCTGAGTGACAAGCCGATGTGTAAAGCTGCAGAGTTAAGCTGATGGCTTAGGAAAGAGGAAAAGAGACAACCATGTCCTTTTTCCTCCCATCAAACTGAGGATTATCAACTTTTTGCTTTTCTCACAAGCACATGCAGCACATTGAGGAAAAAAACATGTTTATTTTTTATGTATTTTGGTCCCTAAATCAAAAGCTATGAGATCTTGTCCCCCGCCGCAAGACGCTTTGGCCACACCAGAACGAACTCCTAATGGTCTGTTTCCTCAAGGCATATTTAGAACCATATAGTGGCTCATTATTATAATTGATTCGGCCTGTGGGGGTTTCCCTGTCCGTCCATCCATTCATACCACGGCCAGTCATTATAATGGGAAGCAGACTGACTGGATTGTCCCATGAATGGAATTAGGCACACACACACACACACACACACACACACACACACACACACACACACACACACACACACACACACACACACACATTCTCTCTCTCAGGGAAGCATCATGTGCACTGCATTGCTTCATTCCCACTGATTGTTGATACATATTTGCAGCTACCAAAATAAACGGTGGTCGTTGTAATACCCAGGGTGAAGAGACATGTTAGTGTAGGTTATGTTTCTCCACATAGATACAGGTGTTAGTGTAGGGTATGTTTCTCCACATAGATACAGGTGTTAGTGTAGGGTATGTTTCTCCACATAGATACAGGTGTTAGTGTAGGGTATGTTTCTCCACATAGATACAGGTGTTAGTGTAGGGTATGTTTCTCCACATAGATACAGGTGTTAGTGTAGGGTATGTTTCTCCACATAGATACAGGTGTTAGTGTAGGGTATGTTTCTCCACATAGATACAGGTGTTAGTGTGGGGTATGTTTCTCCACATAGATACTGGGAACATTCAGAATGAGTCAGGCTAGCAAGCAAGCCAGTGGGTGTAAGCAGCAAGCTGACCCGAGAAGTGGTTGGCTGGTCGGTCGCTAGGTGTTGCCAACATGAGGAATTCATTCCATTGGCCGGGCAGGAAGTGACAGACTCCAGATGACTCCCACGACAACAACACAACTTGTTGTCGCCGTGCAGCGCAAAAAGTGTAGCCTGGTCCCAGATCTGTTTGTGCCCTCTTGCCAGCTTTGTGACAATGACCAAACAGATCTGGGACCAGGCTCCACTTTTCCTGTCTGACATTGTGGCCTTGCGCTGCGCGGCGCCACAACAAGTAGTGTTGAATTAGATGACGTCAGTTTGAGTGTGAAAACCTCTTAAGTAAGCATGATTGCACACATTTCAGTTGAAATATGAGTGTGGGTGGGGAAACCACTTACCGTATACTCACCACTTTTAGTCATTTTAGGATTCAAATTTTGATTAGAAGCCAGTCAGATGAGTTATGCAATAACTCAGTGCTTTCTGTTTTCACTTTTTTGAATTCCCCGTGACCCTATCTTGAATTTCATGGCCGTTCCAGTAATGATAAGTAATCAATACATTTATCAGTATGTTCCATGTCTTCTTGAGACCCAGTTCCTCAACAGCTGACGTCGGTCTAATCCACTACTGTGTGAGAATTGAGGAAAAAATAAAAAGCTTTAATATGAATTTCTCAGTCATAGCCAAGGATGAATCTCATTGGAAGGTTTTGTCTGACTCCAGTCCTTTATGTTCTCACTGCCAGACAATGTGCTTCCACTCTGGACAGACACTCAGGCAACAACTCAGCTTAGTTTGGAAAGGGAAAAACCCCACACATCATGCAGCAGAGCACGTGCAGCCCTCTCTGGGAATGTTTAGATATCTCCTCAACGGAAAAAGGAAAACTTCCCTCTTCCTCTCCTCTCTCTCCATGCTCCAACTGCAGCGGGAGAAGAGGGCTGTCCCCAAACACACGCACGAGGATATGAATGCACACACACACAGTATACACACAAGCAGTACACACCCCCACACATGCACACACGCACAGTATACACACAAGCAGAACACACGCGCACACACACACACACAAGCAGAACACATGCACACACACACACACATACAGTGTACACACACACACACACACACACACACACACACACACACACACACACACACACACACACACACACACACACACACACACAGCGGTGGAGAGCACAATGCACAGTGAACGTTTTATTTGGTATTTCCTGTGTAACCCCTACAGCCAGCCAGCTAGGCAGCGCACCCCCTGCACTTCAGGCCCCATCTGTGTTAATTGTTGACGGGCTCTTGGCCACGGTTCAGGTCGAGAAAAGGGGGAATGATTGGGGGTGAGGGAATGGGGGAGTGGGGAGGTTAATGGCATCTGGATATTAAAGCCTTGCCTGTAACAGCAATGAAGAAAATAAAATGACAGCATATATGAGGAATTTTCCAACTAATGATGTGCGGATGTGGTAGCTATAGCACTGAGAGGAAAGAGGCTGACTGTGCTGTCTTTGTTCGCTGGGAGAGGGCCCCATGCAGCATTCCTGTACGCTGTGCATACTTTGGCAACTGTTGCGCTCCATTTTATAACTGTATACAGTTTATGCTGCGGCTGCTCTCTACTGTAAGCTTGTGACTCTAACTTAGAGTCTTCTTTCCTTTCTTGGCCCGCTGTGAGGGTATTGTTGTAGTCTTTCTTGGCCTGCTGTGAGGGTATTGTTGTAGTCTTTCTTGGCCTGCTGTGAGGGTATTGTTGTAGTCTTTCTTGGCCTGCTGTGAGGGTATTGTTGTAGTCTTTCTTGGCCTGCTGTGAGGGTATTGTTGTTGTCTTTCTTGGCCTGCTGTGAGGGTATTGTTGTTGTCTTTCTTGGCCCACTGTGAGGGTATTGTTGTTGTCTTTCTTGGCCCACTGTGAGGGTATTGTTGTTGTCTTTCTTGGCCCGCTGTGAGGGTATTGTTGTTGTCTTTCTTGGCCCGCGGTGAGGGTATTGTTGTTGTCTTTCATGTTAATTTTCTTTTGAAAGAGAAAAGGTTAAAAGTCAAAGTGACTGTTGAAAATAGTGGTGTCTACTGGCTATCTGACTGCTGAGCTGTCTTTGTAAACAGCACATGTTTAGCATGGCGAGGTGTCTATCTAAACAGGACATGTTTAGCATGGTGAGGTGTCTATCTAAACAGGACATGTTTAGCATGGTGAAGTGTCTATCTAAACAGGACATGTTTAGCATGGTGAAGTGTCTATCTAAACAGGACATGTTTAGCATGGTGAAGTGTCTATCTAAACAGGACATGTTTAGCATGGTGAGGTGTCTATCTAAACAGGACATGTTTAGCATGGTGAGGTGTCTATCTAAACAGGACATGTTTAGCATGGTGAAGTGTCTATCTAAACAGGACATGTTTAGCGTGGCGAGGTGTCTATCTAAACAGGACATGTTTAGCGTGGTGAAGTGTCTATCTAAACAGGACATGTTTAGCATGGTGAAGTTTTCAGTAAAAACAGTAAAGTACAGTAAGTACCGTCTCTACCAGGCTTCACTATAGACGGCTTGCTTTTTTAGCAACAAAACCGGCTTGTGTGCAACTATGGGGCAAAACAGACGGGTTGGTTAGACTGTTGACAACATGTCAACTATCTTTAGTTTAGAATGTTTATTGGGAACATGAATACATTTGCACAATGAGCACTTGTTGTCTCTCAAATACTGTACGTCGTTACAGTTGGTTAGCTTGCTAGTGAATTTGAGCCATATTAGCTTAGACATGATATCAGTCAAAACACCTCAAAACAAGACATGGTATCAAGAACAAGATACAACAACCTGAAACAAGCACCTACAACAAAACAAGACATGGTATCAAGAACAAGATACAACAACCTGAAACAAGCACCTACAACAAAACAAGACATGGTATCAAGAACAAGATACAACAACCTGAAACAAGCACCTACAACAAAACAAGACATGGTATCAAGAACAAGATACAACAACCTGAAACAAGCACCTACAACAAAACAAGACATTGTATCAAGAACAAGATACAACAACCTGAAATAAGCACCTACAACAAAACAAGACATGGTATCAAGAACAAGACACAACAACCTGAAACAAGCACCTACAACAAAACAAGACATGGTATCAAGAGCAAGATACAACAACCTGAAACAAGCACCTACAACAAAACAAGACATGGTATCAAGAACAAGATACAACAACCTGAAACAAGCACCTACAACAAAACAAGACATGGTATCAAGAACAAGATACAACAACCTGAAACAAGCACCTACAACAAAACAAGACATGGTATCAAGAACAAGATAAAACAACCTGAAACAAGCACCTACAACAAAACAAGACATGGTATCAAGAACAAGATAAAACAACCTGAAACAAGCACCTACAACAAAACAAGACATGGTATCAAGAACAAGATAAAACAACCTGAAACAAGCACCTACAACAAAACAAGACATGGTATCAAGAACAAGATAAAACAACCTGAAACAAGCAAGCACCTACAACAAAACAAGACATGGTATCAAGAACAAGACACAACAACCTGAAACAAGCACCTACAACAAAACAAGACATGGTATCAAGAGCAAGATACAACAACCTGAAACAAGCACCTACAACAAAACAAGACATGGTATCAAGAACAAGATACAACAACCTGAAACAAGCACCTACAACAAAACAAGACATGGTATCAAGAACAAGATAAAACAACCTGAAACAAGCACCTACAACAAAACAAGACATGGTATCAAAAACAAGATAAAACAAACTGAAACAAGCACCTACAACAAAACAAGACATGGTATCAAGAACAAGATACAACAACCTGAAACAAGCACCTACAAAAAAACAAGACATGGTATCAAGAACAAGATACAACAACCTGAAACAAGCACCTACAACAAAACAAGACATGGTATCAAAAACAAGATAAAACAAACTGAAACAAGCACCTACAACAAAACAAGACATGGTATCAAGAACAAGATACAACAACCTGAAACAAGCACCTACAACAAAACAAGACATGGTATCAAGAACAAGATACAACAAACTGAAACAAGCACCTACAACAAAACAAGACATGGTATCAAGAACAAGATACAACAACCTGAAACAAGCACCTACAACAAAACAAGACATGGTATCAAAAACAAGATAAAACAAACTGAAACAAGCACCTACAACAAAACAAGACATGGTATCAAGAACAAGATACAACAACCTGAAACAAGCACCTACAACAAAACAAGACATGGTATCAAGAACAAGATAAAACAACCTGAAACAAGCACCTACAACAAAACAAGACATGGTATCAAGAACAAGATAAAATAACCTGAAACAAGCACCTACCCAGGAGGTATTCCTTGTCAGGGCCCTAATTACACATTATTACATATGACAGTTAGGGTCAGGAGGTTTTCCTGGTCAGGGCCCTAATTACACATTATTACATATGACAGTTAGGGTCAGGAGGTTTTCCTGGTCAGGGCCCTAATTACACATTATTACATATGACAGTTAGGGTCAGGAGGTTTCCCTGGTCAGGGCCCTAATTACACATTATTACATATGACAGTTAGGGTCAGGAGGTTTTCCTTGTCAGGGCCCTAATTACACATTATTACATATGACAGTTAGGGTCAGGAGGTTTCCCTGGTCAGGGCCCTAATTACACATTATTACATATGACAGGTAGGGTCAGGAGGTTTCCCTGGTCAGGGCCCTAATTACACATTATTACATATGACAGTTAGGGTCAGGAGGTTTTCCTGGTCAGGGCCCTAACTACACATTATTACATATGACAGTTAGGGTCAGGAGGTTTCCCTGGTCAGGGCCCTAATTACACATTATTACATATGACAGTTAGGGTCAGGAGGTTTTCCTTGTCAGGGCCCTAATTACACATTATTACATATGACAGTTAGGGTCAGGAGGTTTTCCTGGTCAGGGACCTAATTACACATTATTACATATGACAGTTAGGGTCAGGAGGTTTTCCTGGTCAGGGCCCTAATTACACATTATTACATATGACAGTTAGGGTCAGGAGGTTTTCCTGGTCAGGGCCCTAATTACACATTATTACATATGACAGGTAGGGTCAGGAGGTTTCCCTGGTCAGGGCCCTAATTACACATTATTACATATGACAGTTAGGGTCAGGAGGTTTTCCTGGTCAGGGCCCTAATTACACATTATTACATATGACAGTTAGGGTCAGGAGGTTTTCCTGGTCAGGGCCCTAATTACACATGACAGTTAGGGTCAGGAGGTTTTCCTGGTCAGGGCCCTAATTATTTTCCTGAACACACGACCTGACCAGGCAGGTAAAACTCTTGGCCCTAAACCACTGGAAGGAACCTGCTGTCTCTCTCTCTGTCGCCATTTTGTCCTTAAGAAACATGAGCTGATACACACCCAGAAAAATGGCGTTTGTGTGGAGGTGTTGATTAACGTTGAATGAACCATAAACGATCAAAATAAAGAGAGTCACACACTCCATGTACAGTTGAAGTGGGAAGTTTACATACACTTAGGTTGGAGTCTTTACAAATTGTTTTTAAACCACTCCACACATTTCTTGTTAACAAACTATAGTTTTGGCAAGTCGGTTAGGACATCTACTTTGTGCATGACACAAGTAATTTTTCCAACAATTATTTACAGACAGATTATTTCACTTATCATTCACTGTATCACAAATCCAGTAGGTCAGAAGTTTTACATACAGTAAGTTGACTGTGCCTTTAAACAGCTTGGAAAAGTCCAGAAAATGATGTCATGGCTTTAGAAGCTTCTGATAGGCTAATTGACATCATTTGAGTCAATTGGAGGTGTACCTGTGGATGTATTTCAAGGCCTACCTTCAAACTCACTGCCTCGTTGCTTGACATCATGGGAAAATGAAAAGAAGTCAGCCAAAATTGTAGACCTCCACAAGTCTGGTTCATCCTTGGGAGCAATTTCCAAACGCCTGAAGGTACCACGTTCATCTGTACAAACAATAGTATGCAAGTCTAAACACCATGGGACCACTCAGCTGTCATGACACTCAGGAAGTAGACGCGTTCTGTCTCCTAGAGATGAATGTACTTTGGTGTGAAAAGTGCAAATCAATTCCAGAACAACAGCAAAGGACCTTGTGAAGATGCTGGAGGAAACAGGTACAAAAGTATCTATATCCACAGTAAAACTAGTCCTATATCCACATTACCTGAAAGGCCACTCAGCAAGGAAGAAGCCACTACTCCAAAACCGCCATAAAAAAGCCAGACTATGGGTTGCAACTGCACATGGGGACAAAGATCGTACTTTTTGGAGAAATGTCCTCTGGTCTGATGAAACAAAAATAGAACTGTTTGGCCATAATGACCATCGTTATGTTTGGAGGAATAAGGGGGAGGCTTGCAAGCCGAAGAACACCATCCCAACCGTGAAGCACGGGGGTGGCAGCATCATGTTGTGGGGGTGCTTTGCTGCAGGAGGGACTGGTGCACTTCACAAAATAGATGGCATCATGTGGATATATTGAAGCAACATCTCAAGACATCAGTCAGGAAGTTAAAGCTTGGTCGCAAATGGGTCTTCCAAATGGACAATGACCCCAAGCATACTTCCAAAGTTGTGGCAAAATGGCTTAAGGACAACAAAGTCAAGGTATTGGAGTGGCCATCACAAAGCCCTGACCACAATCCTATAGAAAATGTGTGGGCAGAACTGAAAAAGTGTGTGCGAGCAAGGAGGCCTACAAACCTGACTCAGTTACACCAGCTCTGTCAGGAGGAATGGGCCAAAATTCACCCAACTTATAGTGGGAAGCTTGTGGAAGGCTACCTGAAACGTTTGACCCAAGTTAAACAATTTAAAGGCAGTGCTTACCAAATTTCTAATTGAGTGTATGTAAACTTCTGACCCACTGGGAATGTGATGAAAAAAATAAAAGCTGAAATAAATCATTCTCTCTACTATTATTCTGACATTTAACATTCTTAAAATAAAGTGTTGATCCTAACTGACCTAAGACAGGGAATTTTTACTAGGATTAAATGTCGGGAACTGTCAAAAACTGAGTTTAAATGTATTTGGCTAAGGTGTATGTAAACTTCCGACTTCAACTGTATAAACTCTAACTGGCCCTGAGGAAGACACAGGGATGCCGAGACGTTGGTAAATACCCATTACATTTCTGGGAGTTTATATATGGAGTGTGCGACTTTCTTTATCGCCATTTTGTCCTTAGCCAAACGTTTGGTGGAACTGGTCCCTTTAAAGGTGTCAGTCCATCCGGGGCGGGAGCCCTGCACGGTAGAAAAGAATGTGGCCGCGGGCCACTACATAGGGAATAGGGTGCCATTTGGGATGCAGCCTGTGTTGAAGGCAGGGGCCTTTCATCCTGAGATTCCTTTGAGAGAGAGAATGTAAACACGGGCCCCCGGCCAAGCCCATCAGCCAGGCTTACGACTAATCACATTGTATCTCGATTGTTTTAATTCCACAGGGGATATCAAAGAGAGAAGCTGGCTGGGGCAATAGAGGAATAGTGCTGGGTTGGGGTGGGTGGATAGTACTGGCTGAGGGGGGAGAAGGGGGGATGGAGGTAGTTTAAGGCTCTATTAACAGGGCACAATGCCTGCCCAATGATCTCTTTAGTGCTCCACACTGGTCCAGTCTTTAACAGTACAGTTGTACTGGAGACAGCGCTGCAACGGAGAGAGAAAGAGACAGAGGGAAAGCGGGAGAGAGAGAGAGCATGAGAGAGAGAGAGCATGAGAGAGAGAGAGAGAGTGAGGGAAAGTGAGGCAGAGTGAAAGAGAAAGAGAGAGGGAGAGAGAGAGGGAGGCATAGGAAAAGAGAGAGGCAGAGGTAGTGAGAGAGGTAGAGGGAGAGTGAGAGAGACAGAGGGAAAGAGAGAGACAGAGGGAAAGAGAGAGAGAAAAAGAGGGAAAGAGAGAGAAAAAGAGGCTGAGGGAAAGAGCGATATAGAGGCAGATTGAGAGAGAGAGAGGGAGAGTGAGAGAGGCAGAGGGAGAGTGAGAGAGACAGAGGGAAAGAGAGAGGCAGAGGGAAAGAGAAAGAAAGGCAGAGGGAAAGGGAGAGTGAGAAAGGTAACAAAAGAGAGAGCGAGAGGGGCAACACGAGAGGGAGGAAGGCGGATGTGCTTGGTCAGTGGAGCTTGCCTTGCCTTGGAGGATCTGCTGCATGGCTGCTTTCTGTGCTGCCTGTTCTGACTGCCTGTGCTGCTTGTCTGCCTGTGCTGTCGGTTCTGCCTGTGCTGCCTGTTCTGCACGTCTGCCTGTGTTGCCTGTTCTGCCTGTGCTGCCTGTCTGCCTGTGCTGCCTGTGCTGCCTGTTCTGCCTGTCTGTTTGCCATTTCCTCTCCAGTGTGTAGCAGAGAGCGAGTTGGCCAGACGGGATGGATGCTCTCAGCAGAAAGGAATGCCCAGAATGTTGTCCTTTAATCTGGAGTCAGCCAGCCCAGGACACGGCTGCTTTATCTGACCGCCTCTGTTCTGTTAGCAGACAAGCAGCAGCTCCACACAAGCAGAGCCAAAGTATAGGCCTGCATACCTGTCAGTCAGGCTACAGTCCCAGCCCCCTGGCCCTGGCCTGCACAGACATGGGAGAAGAAGAGGAGATGGAGGGAGGGTGGGTGGGAAGGAGGCAAGGGGGGAGAAAAATAATAGAGAGAGAGAATGGGGATGGAGGGGATATACAGTCGTGGCCAAAAGTTTTGAGAATGACACAAATAATTTTCACTAAGTTTGCTGCTTCAGTGTCTTTAGATATTTTTGTCAGATGTTACTATGGAATACTGAAGTATAATTACAAGCATTTCATAAGTGTCAAAGGCTTTTATTGACAATTACATGAAGTTGATGCAAAGAGTCAATATTTGCAGTGTTGACCCTTCTTTTTCAAGACCTCTGCAATCCGCCCTGGCATGCTGTCAATTAACTTCTGGGCCACATCCTGACTGATGGCAGCCCATTTTTGCATAATCAATGCTTGGAGTTTGTCAGAATTTGTGGGGTTTTGTTTGTCTACCCGCCTCTTGGGGATTGACCACAAGTTCTCAATGGGATTAAGGTCTGGGGAGTTTCCTGGCCATGGACCCAATGTATCTATGTTTTGTTCCTCGAGCCACTTAGTTATCACTTTTGCCTTATGGCAAGGTGCTCCATCATGCTGGAAAAGGCATTGTTCGTCACCAAACTGTTCCTGGATGGTTGGGAGAAGTTGCTCTCGGAGGATGTGTTGGTACCATTCTTTATTCATGGCTGTGTTCTTAGGCAAAATTGTGAGTGAGCCCACTCCCTTGGCTGAGAAGCTTCCTCACACATGAATGGTCTCAGGATGCTTTACTGTTGGCATGACACAGGACTGATGGTAGCGCTCACCTTGTCTTCTCCGGACAAGCTTTTTTCCGGATTCCCCAAACAATCGGAAAGGGGATTCATCAGAGAAAATGACTTTACCCCAGTCCTCAGCAGTCCAATCCCTGTACCTTTTGCAGAATATCAGTCTGTACCTGATGTTTTTCCTGGAGAGATGTGGCTTCTTTGCTGCCCTTCTTGACACCAGGCTATCCTCCAAAAGTCTTTGCCTCACTGTGCGTGCAGATGCACGCACACCTGCCTGCTGCCTTTCCTGAGCAAGCTCTGTACTGGTGGTGCCCCGATCCCGCAGCTGAATCAACTTTAGGAGACGGTTCTGGCGCTTGCTGGACTTTCTTGGGCGCCCTGAAGCCTTCTTCACAACAATTGAACCGCTCTCCTTGAAGTTCTTGATGATCCGATAAATGGTTGATTTAGGTGCAATCTTACTGGAAGCAATATCCTTGCCTGTGAAGCCCTTTTTGTGCAAAGCAATGATGACGGCAAGTGTTTCCTTCCAGGTAACCATGATTTACAGAGGAAGAACAATGATTCCAAGCACCACCCTCCTTTTGAAGCTTCCAGTCTGTTATTCGAATTCAATCAGCATGACAGAGTGATCTCCAGCCTTGTCCTCGTCAACACTCACAGCTGTGTTAATGAGAGAATCACTGGCCTGATGTCAGCTGGTCCTTTTGTGGCAGGGCTGAAATGCAGTGGAAATGTTTTTTTGGGGATTCAGTTAATTTGCATGGCAAAGAGGGACTTTGCAATTAATTGCAACTCACCTGATCACTCTTCATAAGATTCTGGAGTATATATGCAAATTGCCATCATACAAAGTGAGGCAGCAGACTTTGTGAAAATTAATATTTGTGTCATTCTCAAAACCTTTGGCCACGACTGTAGAAAGAGAGTTAGAAGATCTTTTACAAATTAGACGACAGCCTTGATTAATAATATTTCTTAAAAGCGTAATCTGGGATTCAAACAATCAAATCAATCAATCAAATGTATTTTATAAAGCCCTTTTTACATCAGCAGTTGTTTCAAAGTACTATACAGATACCCAGCCTAAAAGACCAAGCAATGCAGATGCAGAAGCACTGTGGCTAGAAGAAACTCCCTAGAAAGGCAGAAACCTAGAGAGGAACCAGGCTCTGAGGGGTGGCCAGTCCTCTTCTGGCTGTGCCGGGTGGAGATTATAAGAGTACATGGCTATTAAGGCCAGATTGTTCTTCAAGATGTTCAAACGTTCATAGATGACCAGCAGGGTCAAATGATAATCACTGGTTGTAGAGGGTGCAACAGGTCAGCACCTCAGGAATAAATGTCAGTTGGCTTTTCATAGCCAAGCATTCAGAGGTCGAGACGGCAAGTCCGGGAGAGAGGGAGAGAAAGAGTCGAAAGAGTAGGTCCAATACAAAGTAGCACATCCGGTGAAACAAGTCAGGGTTCCATAGCTGCAGACACAACGGCAGAACTGGATCCTGAGGCATGGTCCTGGGGCTCCTAGAGAGAGAGAGAAAGAGAGAGAGAGACTGAGGAGAATTAGAGGGAACATGACTAAGTTCACAGAGTAACCAGATAGAACAGGAGAATTTAAGAACACACAGTAACCAGATAGGACAGGAGAATTTAAAAACACACAGTAACCAGAGAGGACAGGAGAATTTAAGATCACACAGTAACCAGATAGGACAGGAGAATTTAAGATCACAGTAACCAGATAGGACAGGAGAATTTAAAAACACACAGTAACCAGAGAGGACAGGAGAATTTAAGAACACACAGTAACCAGATAGGACAGGAGAATTTAAGATCACAGTAACCAGATAGGACAGGATAATTTAAGATCACAGTAACCAGATAGGACAGGATAATTTAAGATCACACAGTAACCAGATAGGACAGGAGAATTTAAGAACACACAGTAACCAGATAGGACAGGAGAATTTAAGAACACACAGTAACCAGATAGGACAGGAGAATTTAAGATCACAGTAACCAGATAGGACAAGAGGATTTAAGATCACACAGTAACCAGATAGGACAGGAGAATTTAAGATCACAGTAACCAGATAGGACAGGATAATTTAAGATCACACAGTAACCAGATAGGACAGGAGAATTTAAGATCACAGTAACCAGATAGGACAGGAGAATTTAAGAACACACAGTAACCAGATAGGACAGGAGAATTTAAGAACACACAGTAACCAGATAGGACAGGATAATTTAAGATCACACAGTAACCAGATAGGACAGGAGAATTTAAGATCACAGTAACCAGATAGGACAGGAGTATTTAAGAACACACAGTAACCAGATAGGACAGGAGATTTTAAGAACACACAGTAACCAGATAGGACAGGAGAATTTAAGATCACAGTAACCAGATAGGACAGGAGAATTTAAGAACACACAGTAACCAGATAGGACAGGAGAATTTAAGAACACACAGTAACCAGATAGGACAGGAGAATTTAAGAACACACAGTAACCAGATAGGACAGGAGAATTTAAGAACACACAGTAACCAGATAGGACAGGAGTTTTTAAGAACACACAGTAACCAGATAGGACAGGAGAATTTAAGATCACAGTAACCAGATAGGACAGGAGAATTTAAGATCACAGTAACCAGATAGGACAGGAGTATTTAAGATCACAGTAACCAGATAGGACAGGAGATTTAAGATCACAGTAACCAGATAGGACAGGAGAATTTAAGATCACAGTAACCAGATAGGACAGGAGAATTTAAGATCACAGTAACCAGATAGGACAGGAGAATTTAAGATCACTGTAACCAGATAGGACAGGAGAATTTAAGATCACAGTAACCAGATAGGACAGGAGAATTTAAGATCACAGTAACCAGATAGGACAGGAGAATTTAAGATCACACAGTAACCAGATAGGACAAGAGAATTTAAGATCACACAGTAACCAGATAGGACAGGAGTTTTAAGATCACAGAAACCAGATAGGACAGGAGAATTTAAGATCACACAGTAACCAGATAGGACAGGAGAATTTAAGATCACACAGTAACCAGATAGGACAGGAGAATTTAAGATCACAGTAACCAGATAGGACAGGAGAATTTAAGATCACACAGTAACCAGATAGGACAGGAGTATTTAAGATCACAGTAACCAGATAGGACAGGAAAATTTAAGATCACACAGTAACCAGGGAGGACAGGAGAATTTAAGATCACAGTAACCAGATAGGACAGGAGAATTTAAGATCACAGTAACCAGATAGGACAGGAGAATTTAAGATCACAGTAACCAGATAGGACAGGAGAATTTAAGATCACAGTAACCAGATAGGACAGGAGAATTTAAGATCACAGTAACCAGATAGGACAGGAGTATTTAAGATCACAGTAACCCGATAGGACAGGAGATTTAAGATCACACAGTAACCAGATAGGACAGGACAATTTAAGATCACAGTAACCAGATAGGACAGGAGAATTTAAGATCACAGTAACCAGATAGGACAGGAGAATTTAAGATCACAGTAACCAGATAGGACAGGAGAATTTAAGATCACAGTAACCAGATAGGACAGGAGAATTTAAGATCACAGTAACCAGATAGGACAGGAGTATTTAAGATCACAGTAACCCGATAGGACAGGAGAATTTAAGATCACACAGTAACCAGATAGGACAGGAGAATTTAAGATCACAGTAACCAGATAGGACAGACTGACCCTAACCCCCCCGGACTGAAACAAGGGGGGTCGGGGGACAACCAAGCTTTCACCCTGCCTCTTTTTGGGGATATATACCATTCATTTAAAAGTCCAAAAAGTGATGTATCAATCCCAAATTGCCCCTTTAAGTTGTACATGTTGAATTGGACATATCTTTTTCCACAATCAGAAGTCTTCATGTCTTGATTGAGTTACCGTTCAGCTGCTCCGTTATTTCACAGAGTATATCCTGATTTATATAGAGAGGCCGACCGATGTTTTATGGAGAGAGAGAGTGAATTGTCTGTGTGCAGTGTGCTAATAGACAGAGACATAGGACAGAGGTGTATATGCTTCCTTGGAATACAGAGAGACGTTCTGTATGTGTTTTACAGACACATAAGGATTATATAAAGAGATGTGTAGATATTTTATAGAGAGAGGAGAAACAAAGGACGCGTGCGCTTCAGCGGGTCAACTTTAGCAGCACTGACAGTGGGCTGATGTTTTCTGGGTCTGCATAAGGCCATGAGGCTTGGAAAGGGAAAGTCTTTATAAATCACTTCCACTTGGTACATGCAGGATATTATTTCTTCAGGAATGCCAAATGATTGCCCTTTAACCATTATAAAGTATGCATAGTTGTCATATAGAACAAAAGGAATACTCTGACTGTATCCCGAATGGCACTCTATTCCTTATGTAGTGCACTACTTTTGACCAGGTCCCATAGGGGACAGAAACACTTGACTTGCGTGATGAATAACCTTAGCTGAGACCTGAAGACTTCAGTTTGCTCCCTGGGCTAGTACCTAGGCGCTAGGCGTTCGCTCCGCAGGCCAATGCAATCTTGTGGTGCTCAGAGGTCAGGGTTCAAGCCCAGCCAGTCACACTCCTGTGACGATCATTGCTGTACCTGGTGTATGTATGCCATACCAAACACATGACGATCTGGGACCAGGAAATAGCTCTCTAAAGGCACAAATCATTACTGTGTGTTGCAGCAAGTCTTCTCTGGGACAGTTCTGCATGGTAACAACACTTACTGCAATGTACTTCCTGCTCTGTCTGTCTGTGGCCTAGCCTTCGAATAACAGCGGATATACGTACTTAAACACTCACATCAGTTAGCATTGACTATGTGGTTCTTCCTAGAAGTCTGCTGCTAGCTGCTTTGTGGTGTTTGAAATAGATGCCACCTGCAGAAACAGCAGGCATCTCTCTCCCTTTGAGAAACATAACCACAGGAAAGAGTCTGATTGGGGTTGATATCGTACACATGCATTTATCCATGTTTTATCGGAGTGATCTATGTCTCTCTATTTGTGGTGGTATGTTCGGTAATTTTATTTTGAGACCTTTTTTGGTCTGAAATATGAAAGCTTGCATCAACACTCAATTCAGTTGTATACAATGTGGTTATGACGTAGAGCTGTGGCAAGAGAGAGAGAGATAGATATATGAGATAAGAAAACAAACATGAAATGAAATCACATTCATTGTCATCCAGAAGATGATCCTGCCAATTGGGCAGTGCAACCACCATTTCATTCATGGTTTTTCTCAACTCCCCCTCACTACTCAAAAATCTTCAATGGCCTGCCTGAGTCATGTGCATTTCATCTCAGGTCACGTGACAAGAGCTAACCAACACTGTTCTCTGCTTCGACTTCCTCTCCATTTCCACTAAACCAGGGAGAATGATCTGAAATAGTGCCTCCAGAAATAGCATCTGACCATTCTGTCAGTTCGCATGAAGAACATGATTACTTTTTTTAATGCACATAATCAACCTCTTCACACACCAACACCAGTGAACTCTGTCTCTTCACACACCAACACCAGTGAACTCTGTCTCTCTTCACACACCAACACCAGTGAACTCTCTCTCTTCACACACCAACACCAGTGAACTCTCTCTCTTCACTTCACACCAACACCAGTGAACTCTCTCTCTTCACACACCAACACCAGCGAACTCTCTCTCTTCACACACCAACACCAGTGAACTCTCTCTCTTCACACACCAACACCAGTGAACTCTTTCTCTCTTCACAGACCAACACCAGTGAACTCTCTCTCTTCACACACCAACACCAGTGAACTCTCTCTCTTCACACACCAACACCAGTGAACTCTCTCTCTTCACACACCAACACCAGTGAACTCTCTCTCTTCTCTTCACACCAACACCAGTGAACTCTCTCTCTTCTCTTCACACCAACACCAGTGAACTCTCTCTCTTCACACACCAACACCAGTGAACTCTCTCTCTTCACACACCAACACCAGTGAACTCTCTCTCTTCACACACCAACACCAGTGAACTCTCTCTCTTCACACACCAACACCAGTGAACTCTCTCTCTTCACACACCAACACCAGTGAACTCTCTCTCTTCACACACCAACACCAGTGAACTCTTTCTCTCTTCACAGACCAACACCAGTGAACTCTGTCTCACTTCACACACCAACACCAGTGAACTCTCTCTCTTCACACACCAACACTAGTGAACTCTCTCTCTTCACATACCAACACCAGTGAACTCTCTCTCTTCACACACCAACACCAGTGAACTCTCTCTCTTCACACACCAACACTAGTGAACTCTCTCTCTTCACACACCAACACCAGTGAACTCTCTCTCTTCACACACCAACACCAGTGAACTCTCTCTCTTCACACACCAACACTAGTGAACTCTCTCTCTTCACATACCAACACCAGTGAACTCTCTCTCTCTTCACACACCAACACCAGTGAACTCTGTCTCTCTTCACACACCAACACCAGTGAACTCTCTCTCTTCACACACCAACACTAGTGAACTCTCTCTCTTCACACACCAACACCAGTGAACTCTCTCTCTTCACACACCAACACCAGTGAACTCTGTCTCCCTTCACACACCAACACCAGTGAACTCTCTCTCTTCACACACCAACACCAGTGAACTCTCTCTCTTCACACACCAACACCAGTGAACTCTCTCTCTTCACACACCAACACCAGTGAACTCTCTCTCTTCACTTCACACCAACACCAGTGAACTCTCTCTCTTCACACACCAACACCAGTGAACTCTCTCTCTTCACACACCAACACCAGTGAACTCTTTCTCTCTTCACAGACCAACACCAGTGAACTCTGTCTCACTTCACACACCAACACCAGTGAACTCTCTCTCTTCACACACCAACACTAGTGAACTCTCTCTCTTCACATACCAACACCAGTGAACTCTGTCTCACTTCACACACCAACACCAGTGAACTCTCTCCCTTCACACACCAACACCAGTGAACTCTCTCTCTTCACACACCAACACCAGTGAACTCTCTCTCTTCACACACCAACACCAGTGAACTCTCTCTCTTCACAGACCAACACCAGTGAACTCTGTCTCCCTTCACACACCAACACCAGTGAACTCTCTCTCTTCACACACCAACACCAGTGAACTCTCTCTCTTCACACACCAACACCAGTGAACTCTCTCTCTTTCTCTTCACACCAACACCAGTGAACTCTCTCTCTTCACACACCAACACCAGTGAACTCTCTCTCTTCTCTTCACACCAACACCAGTGAACTCTCTCTCTTCACTTCACACCAACACCAGTGAACTCTCTCTCTTCACACACCAACACCAGCGAACTCTCTCTCTTCACACACCAACACCAGTGAACTCTCTCTCTTCACACACCAACACCAGTGAACTCTTTCTCTCTTCACAGACCAACACCAGTGAACTCTCTCTCTTCACACACCAACACCAGTGAACTCTCTCTCTTCACACACCAACACCAGTGAACTCTCTCTCTTCTCTTCACACCAACACCAGTGAACTCTCTCTCTTCTCTTCACACCAACACCAGTGAACTCTCTCTCTTCTCTTCACACCAACACCAGTGAACTCTCTCTCTTCTCTACACACCAACACCAGTGAACTCTCTCTCTTCACACACCAACACCAGTGAACTCTCTCTCTTCACACACCAACACAGTGAACTCTCTCTCTTCACACACCAACACCAGTGAACTCTCTCTCTTCACACACCAACACCAGTGAACTCTCTCTCTTCACACACCAACACCAGTGAACTCTCTCTCTTCACACACCAACACCAGTGAACTCTTTCTCTCTTCACAGACCAACACCAGTGAACTCTGTCTCACTTCACACACCAACACCAGTGAACTCTCTCTCTTCACACACCAACACTAGTGAACTCTCTCTCTTCACATACCAACACCAGTGAACTCTCTCTCTTCACACACCAACACCAGTGAACTCTCTCTCTTCACACACCAACACTAGTGAACTCTCTCTCTTCACACACCAACACCAGTGAACTCTCTCTCTTCACACACCAACACCAGTGAACTCTCTCTCTTCACACACCAACACTAGTGAACTCTCTCTCTTCACATACCAACACCAGTGAACTCTCTCTCTCTTCACACACCAACACCAGTGAACTCTGTCTCTCTTCACACACCAACACCAGTGAACTCTCTCTCTTCACACACCAACACTAGTGAACTCTCTCTCTTCACACACCAACACCAGTGAACTCTCTCTCTTCACACACCAACACCAGTGAACTCTGTCTCTCTTCACACACCAACACCAGTGAACTCTGTCTCTCTTCACACACCAACACTAGTGAACTCTCTCTCTTCACATACCAACACCAGTGAACTCTCTCTCTCTTCACACACCAACACCAGTGAACTCTCTCTCTTCACACACCAACACTAGTGAACTCTCTCTCTTCACACACCAACACCAGTGAACTCTCTCTCTTCACACACCAACACCAGTGAACTCTGTCTCTCTTCACACACCAACACCAGTGAACTCTGTCTCTCTTCACACACCAACACCAGTGAACTCTCTCTCTTCACACACCAACACCAGTGAACTCTCTACCTTCACACACCAACACCAGTGAACTCTCTCTCTTCACACACCAACACCAGTGAACTCTGTCTCCCTTCACACACCAACACCAGTGAACTCTCTCTCTTCACACACCAACACCAGTGAACTCTCTCTCTTCACACACCAACACCAGTGAACTCTCTCTCTTCACACACCAACACCAGTGAACTCTCTCTCTTCACTTCACACCAACACCAGTGAACTCTCTCTCTTCACACACCAACACCAGTGAACTCTCTCTCTTCACACACCAACACCAGTGAACTCTTTCTCTCTTCACAGACCAACACCAGTGAACTCTGTCTCACTTCACACACCAACACCAGTGAACTCTCTCTCTTCACACACCAACACTAGTGAACTCTCTCTCTTCACATACCAACACCAGTGAACTCTGTCTCCCTTCACACACCAACACCAGTGAACTCTCTCTCTTCACACACCAACACCAGTGAACTCTCTCTCTTCACACACCAACACCAGTGAACTCTCTCTCTTCACAGACCAACACCAGTGAACTCTGTCTCCCTTCACACACCAACACCAGTGAACTCTCTCTCTTCACACACCAACACCAGTGAACTCTCTCTCTTCACACACCAACACCAGTGAACTCTCTCTCTTCTCTTCACACCAACACCAGTGAACTCTCTCTCTTCACACACCAACACCAGTGAACTCTCTCTCTTCTCTTCACACCAACACCAGTGAACTCTCTCTCTTCACTTCACACCAACACCAGTGAACTCTCTCTCTTCACACACCAACACCAGCGAACTCTCTCTCTTCACACACCAACACCAGTGAACTCTCTCTCTTCACACACCAACACCAGTGAACTCTTTCTCTCTTCACAGACCAACACCAGTGAACTCTCTCTCTTCACACACCAACACCAGTGAACTCTCTCTCTTCACACACCAACACCAGTGAACTCTCTCTCTTCACACACCAACACCAGTGAACTCTCTCTCTTCTCTTCACACCAACACCAGTGAACTCTCTCTCTTCTCTTCACACCAACACCAGTGAACTCTCTCTCTTCACACACCAACACCAGTGAACTCTCTCTCTTCACACACCAACACCAGTGAACTCTCTCTTCACACACCAACACCAGTGAACTCTCTCTCTTCACACACCAACACCAGTGAACTCTCTCTCTTCACACACCAACACCAGTGAACTCTCTCTCTTCACACACCAACACCAGTGAACTCTTTCTCTCTTCACAGACCAACACCAGTGAACTCTGTCTCACTTCACACACCAACACCAGTGAACTCTCTCTCTTCACACACCAACACTAGTGAACTCTCTCTCTTCACATACCAACACCAGTGAACTCTCTCTCTTCACACACCAACACCAGTGAACTCTCTCTCTTCACACACCAACACTAGTGAACTCTCTCTCTTCACACACCAACACCAGTGAACTCTCTCTCTTCACACACCAACACCAGTGAACTCTCTCTCTTCACACACCAACACTAGTGAACTCTCTCTCTTCACATACCAACACCAGTGAACTCTCTCTCTTCACACACCAACACCAGTGAACTCTGTCTCTCTTCACACACCAACACCAGTGAACTCTCTCTCTTCACACACCAACACTAGTGAACTCTCTCTCTTCACACACCAACACCAGTGAACTCTCTCTCTTCACACACCAACACCAGTGAACTCTGTCTCTCTTCACACACCAACACCAGTGAACTCTGTCTCTCTTCACACACCAACACCAGTGAACTCTCTCTCTTCACACACCAACACCAGTGAACTCTCTACCTTCACACACCAACACCAGTGAACTCTCTCTCTTCACACACCAACACCAGTGAACTCTGTCTCCCTTCACACACCAACACCAGTGAACTCTCTCTCTTCACACACCAACACCAGTGAACTCTCTCTCTTCACACACCAACACCAGTGAACTCTCTCTCTTCACTTCACACCAACACCAGTGAACTCTCTCTCTTCACACACCAACACCAGTGAACTCTCTCTCTTCACACACCAACACCAGTGAACTCTTTCTCTCTTCACAGACCAACACCAGTGAACTCTGTCTCACTTCACACACCAACACCAGTGAACTCTCTCTCTTCACACACCAACACTAGTGAACTCTCTCTCTTCACATACCAACACCAGTGAACTCTCTCTCTTCACACACCAACACCAGTGAACTCTGTCTCTCTTCACACACCAACACCAGTGAACTCTCTCTCTTCACACACCAACACCAGTGAACTCTCTCTCTTGACACACCAACACCAGTGAACTCTCTCTCTTCACACACCAACACCAGTGAACTCTGTCTCCCTTCACACACCAACACCAGTGAACTCTCTCTCTTCACACACCAACACCAGTGAACTCTCTCTCTTCACACACCAACACCAGTGAACTCTCTCTCTTCTCTTCACACCAACACCAGTGAACTCTCTCTCTTCTCTTCACACAACACCAGTGAACTCTCTCTTCACACACCAACACCAATGAACTCTCTCTTCACACACCAACACCAGTGAACTCTCTCGCTTCACACACCAACACCAATGAACTCTCTCTTCACATACCAACACCAGTGAACTCTCTCTCTTCACACACCAACACCAGTGAACTCTCTCTCTTCACTTCACACCAACACCAGTGAACTCTCTCTCTTCACACACCAACACCAGCGAACTCTCTCTCTTCACACACCAACACCAGTGAACTCTTTCTCTCTTCACAGACCAACACCAGTGAACTCTGTCTCACTTCACACACCAACACCAGTGAACTCTCTCTCTTCACACACCAACACTAGTGAACTCTCTCTCTTCACATACCAACACCAGTGAACTCTCTCTCTTCACACACCAACACCAGTGAACTCTCTCTCTTCACACACCAACACCAGTGAACTCTCTCTCTTCACACACCAACACCAGTGAACTCTCTCTCTTCACACACCAACACCAGTGAACTCTCTTTCTTCACACACCTACACCAGTGAACTCTCTCTCTTCACACACCAACACCAGTGAACTCTGTCTCCCTTCACACACCAACACCAGTGAACTCTCTCTCTTCACACACCAACACCAGTGAACTCTCTCTCTTCACACACCAACACCAGTGAACTCTCTCTCTTCACACACCAACACCAGTGAACTCTCTCTCTTCTCTTCACACCAACACCAGTGAACTCTCTCTCTTCTCTTCACACCAACACCAGTGAACTCTCTCTCTTCACACACCAACACCAGTGAACTCTCTCTCTTCACACACCAACACCAGTGAACTCTCTCTCTTCACACACCAACACCAGTGAACTCTCTCTCTTCACACACCAACACCAGTGAACTCTCTCTCTTCACACACCAACACCAGTGAACTCTTTCTCTTCACACACCAACACCAGTGAACTCTTTCTCTCTTCACAGACCAACACCAGTGAACTCTCTCTCTTCACATACCAACACCAGTGAACTCTCTCTTCACACACCAACACCAGTGAACTCTCTCTCTTCACACACCAACACCAGTGAACTCTCTCTCTTCTCTTCACACCAACACCAGTGAACTCTCTCTCTTCTCTTCACACCAACACCAGTGAACTCTTTCTCTCTTCACAGACCAACACCAGTGAACTCTGTCTCACTTCACACACCAACACCAGTGAACTCTCTCTCTTCACACACCAACACTAGTGAACTCTCTCTCTTCACATACCAACACCAGTGAACTCTCTCTCTTCACACACCAACACCAGTGAACTCTCTCTCTTCACACACCAACACTAGTGAACTCTCTCTCTTCACACACCAACACCAGTGAACTCTCTCTCTTCACACACCAACACCAGTGAACTCTCTCTCTTCACACACCAACACTAGTGAACTCTCTCTCTTCACATACCAACACCAGTGAACTCTCTCTCTTCACACACCAACACCAGTGAACTCTGTCTCTCTTCACACACCAACACCAGTGAACTCTCTCTCTTCACACACCAACACTAGTGAACTCTCTCTCTTCACACACCAACACCAGTGAACTCTCTCTCTTCACACACCAACACCAGTGAACTCTGTCTCTCTTCACACACCAACACCAGTGAACTCTGTCTCTCTTCACACACCAACACCAGTGAACTCTCTCTCTTCACACACCAACACCAGTGAACTCTCTACCTTCACACACCAACACCAGTGAACTCTCTCTCTTCACACACCAACACCAGTGAACTCTGTCTCCCTTCACACACCAACACCAGTGAACTCTCTCGCTTCACACTCCAACACCAGTGAACTCTCTCTCTTCACACACCAACACCAGTGAACTCTCTCTCTTCACACACCAACACCAGTGAACTCTCTCTCTTCTCTTCACACCAACACCAGTGAACTCTCTCTCTTCACTTCACACCAACACCAGTGAACTCTCTCTCTTCACACACCAACACCAGTGAACTCTCTCTCTTCACACACCAACACCAGTGAACTCTTTCTCTCTTCACAGACCAACACCAGTGAACTCTGTCTCACTTCACACACCAACACCAGTGAACTCTCTCTCTTCACACACCAACACTAGTGAACTCTCTCTCTTCACATACCAACACCAGTGAACTCTCTCTCTTCACACACCAACACCAGTGAACTCTGTCTCTCTTCACACACCAACACCAGTGAACTCTCTCTCTTCACACACCAACACCAGTGAACTCTCTCTTCACACACCAACACCAGTGAACTCTCTCTCTTCACACACCAACACCAGTGAACTCTGTCTCCCTTCACACACCAACACCAGTGAACTCTCTCTCTTCACACACCAACACCAGTGAACTCTCTCTCTTCACACACCAACACCAGTGAACTCTCTCTCTTCTCTTCACAACAACACCAGTGAACTCTCTCTCTTCTCTTCACACCAACACCAGTGAACTCACTCTTCACACACCAACACCAATGAACTCTCTCTTCACACACCAACACCAGTGAACTCTCTCGCTTCACACACCAACACCAGTGAACTCTCTCTTCACACACCAACACCAATGAACTATCTCTCTTCACACACCAACACCAGTGAACTCTCTCTTCACACACCAACACCAGTGAACTCTCTCTTCACACACCAACACCAGTGAACTCTCTCTCTTCACACACCAACACCAGTGAACTCTCTCCCTTCACAGAACAACACCAGTGAACTCTCTCTCTTCACACACCAACACCAGTGAACTCTCTCTTCCAAATACCTAATGCTAGTCTGGTAGATAACTGAATAACTAAAAGCTATGTAGGATTTCCACTCAGACTAGGAGCCAGAAAAGTCTATAAACCAGAAATAATCTACCAAACCTAACTGAGTGACCATATTATTTGACCCAATTATCTGAAGTGACGTTCATCGTCCCAAAGGTACAGTCCACATTAGCAAGGCCAAAGTTGAACATACAACCTCGTAGTAACTGGTGTACCAAACCGCGGGGCAAGCTCAGCTGTTCAGCATTGTTCAGGGGTTCATCATTCTCACTGTGTTGGACAAACATGCAAGGCATTTGGGTACTAATCCCAAGGACCCCATTTCTGCCTTTGCTTACAAACATTGGTCTTTGCTGACACTTCGATAATCAGAGAGAGAGAGCAGCGGCTGCCGGGGCCTCGGGCCAAACGACCGCCGTAGGAAAAACTGGAGAGGGGAAAGCACCTGGAAGCAGTCCACGTTCTGGTGAGGGGTCACTGAGTTTTGTCTGGAGGCTTTCCCTACTGTAGCTGTTAACAATGCTGCTTTTCCTGTGGGCTAACAGTCAGTCGACACAGCTCCCAGCAGAGTACAAGCACAGGGTTAGAAATTGGGAGACGTGTGGGGAGCAGCTCTGGCACAAAATGGCTGCCTGCCTGTTTATTTCCTAGTTGGTTGCTACTACATAGCAAGTAGTGCAAGAGGTGTTCCACACTTCCTCCCAAAGCACTGCAAAGCACTTTCAAACCTGATGTCTGTGGGGGGAACGCAATATAAATACAATTTAGTAACATTATTCTAAGAGCCAAGAGTTGTACTGGGGTTTGTTTGAGTATGACAGCTGCATGATAAAGTTGTGTTAATCCTGTGATAGCAGAGGATCTAGTTGTAATGGACACACACACACACACACACACACACACACACACACACACACACACACACACACACACACACACACACACACACACACACACACACACACACACACACACAGGGACAAGTACTGAGTTTCCTGATGGCTCACTATGGAAACACTGTGTGATCTGGGCATACCAAAACAGGAGCGCTCCCAGAGACCTGCCCTGCCAGATATGATTTCATACCTTATGTAACCCTGAGACAGGGACACAGAAACATTAACCCTTCTGTGTGTGTGTGTGTGTGTGTGTGTGTGTGTGTGTGTGTGTGTGTGTGTGTGTGTGTGTGTGTGAGCCAGCTTACAAACAGTGTGGGCGTGTGTGTGTGTGTGTGTGTGTGTGTGTGTGTGTGTGTGTGTGTGTGTGTGTGTGTGTGTGTGTGTGTGTGTGTGTGTGTGTGTGTGTGTGTGTGTGTGAGAGAGAGAGAGAGAGAGCCAGCCTACTAACAGTGTGTGCGTGTGTGTGTGTGTGTGTGTGTGAGAGAGAGAGAGAGAGAGAGCCAGCCTACTAACAGTGTGTGCGTGTACATGTCTGTGGCGTTCTCAGGTAAAACACTTAGAGAGAGAGGACTGTGAGGGTGAAAGGAGGAATGTGTCTCAGGTATTAGGAGTGCTCTAGACTCAGCCTCTCTTTCTTTCCTCCTTTGCTCCTCAACTCCTCTCTTTCTCTCCTCTTTTACTCCTCTCCTCCTCTCTTTCTCTCCTCCTTTACTCCTCTCCTCCTCTCTTTCTCTCCTCCTTTACTCCTCTCCTCCTCTCTTTCTCTCCTCCTTTACTCCTCAACTCCTCTCTTCCTCTCCCCCTTTACTCCTCAACTCCTCTCTTTCTCTCCTCCTCTCCTCCTCTCTTTCTCTCCTCCTTTACTCCTCTCCTCCTCTCTTTCTCTCCTTTACTCCTCAACTCCTCTCCTCCTCTCTTTCTCTCCTCCATTACTCCTCTCCTCCTCTCTTCCTCTCCTCCTTTACTCCTCTCTTCCTCTCTTTCTCTCCTCCTTTACTCCTCAACTCCTCTCTTTCTCTCCTCCTTTACTCCTCAACTCCTCTCATCCTCTCTTTCTCTCCTCCTTTACTCCTCAACTCCTCTCCTCCTCTCTTTCTCTCCTCCTTTACTCCTCAACTCCTCTCATCCTCTCTTTCTCTCCTCCTTTACTCCTCAACTCCTCTCCAACTCATTATCAGGAAGGTGTTCCTAATGTTTGGTATACTCCGTGTGTTGATTGTGTGTCGGTAGGTGGTGACGTTGTGGTACAGAGCCCCAGAGGTGTTGCTCCAGTCCAGCTATGCCACCCCAGTTGACCTGTGGAGTGTGGGCTGTATCTTCGCTGAGATGTTCAGGAGAAGGTGAGTGGTCCTGGTACACGCGCGCGCACACACACACACACGCACACACACACACACACACACACACTCACACACACACACACACTGGGAGACACTGCATATTGACACCAGATAACTAACTAGCTGACACTATCGTTATACCACTGTGTGACACATCAGAACAGCGGTCCAACTGTCCTCCTCATACCACTTTTAAAACAGAGTCCAACTGTCCACCTCATACCACTTTTAAAACAGAGTCTAACTGTCACACTGTCCTCCTCATACCACTTTTAAAACAGAGTCCAACTGTCCACCTCATACCACTTTTAAAACAGAGTCTAACTGTCACGCTGTCCTCCTCATACCACTTTTAAAACAGAGTCTAACTGTCACACTCCCCTCACACACATAGCAGCTGTGTTTGAGGTCATTCACCATTTACAGAACACACTACTCTCTCTAGCGGTCAACCCGGTGTTTGTATAGATCTCATCAAGAAAGGTCATGTCATCATTTAGCCAACAGCACACAACAACCTGTGTAACATTGATTAGTGGCGGTTCATTCATTGCCTTGTGTATGAGGCTAAATGAAGAGCCATATCTCAGAGGTCATCAGAGCCAATGTGTCTGCCTAGTTCTTTTTTCCCATTACAACATAGCCAGTGCCTTGTTCACACCAAGACTGCCTGCGCTGTCATGCCATATGCGTCCCAAATGGCACCCTTATCCCTACATATTGCACTACTTTTGACCATGGCTCATATGACTCAGCTCGAAGTAGTGCATTATATAAAGAATAGGATGCCATTGGTTACCCACACATAGTGTCATTGGGAAGCCACACATCTGACCACTGGTACAGAAACACATGGGAACTGTTTACAACGTTGATCTGAAGACCTACACTTGTAGGATCTTCATTTGAGCTAGTTTGCTACAGCAGGAAAATAATCCTTCATCAACAAGAAATGTTAATTATTATGTTGATCATAACGAATGGACGTTTTTTTGTAGGGGTTAATACATTTGAAGTTAGGGTGGTAATTACAAACTTTAGAAGCCTTTTTAAAAAGTTGAATTCATTACAAGTTTGCATTGTGCAGGAAAATTCTCATAAACAAAAGAGTAATCAAATTAAGATCCTTCATCTGTAGTGCAGTGGTTTCAGAATTATTCTTTTTTTTAGGTACGCAAAAATAATAATCTCCCGAAGTTCCTTTTCCTGATTGCATTTTACGTACATACAAGACACAATGTGATGGTAAGGCATCATATATCAAGTTTGAAGAAGTGTAAAGGAATGTTACATGACAAATCGAACTGCTGTATGTTTTTCATGGAATTATTTGACTTGGGCATTTCCTCACAAATATATAATGTCATTTTCTGGCACCTGGCAAGATGATTGCGACTGGTGGTACATTTTTTGTCAGTTTGGTTATCAAACCATTAATGAAATTCCACCACAGTGGGCTGTGGTTGCAAGCAACGCAGGATCCAGCTTCTTGATATAGCTATTTGTCAGTTTGTGGTGTAGCATACTTCCTCTACTGGAATCCAAGCTGTTAATCAATCCTCCCTCACATCAGAAAAATACATGCAATGATAAATTCATATTTCTCTACTATAGAGTTTGTGTATATGTTACTGTTTTGTGCTTGTGAATGAACATGAGCGAGAGCGGGATCGGTCACTGGTTTAACAGATAAGCTGTCACTAGCTCACAAATGACACCGGCTGTGTCCCAATTCCCAAATGGCACCCTATTCCATATATAGTGCACTACTCTTGACCAGAGCCCTATGCGGTCATGTAAAGTAGTAGACTAAATAGGAAATAGGATAACATTTGAGACACAGTCACTGTTATGGTAGGGAGCGGTGCCAACAGGTCATTCATTTATGTCCGTCTGTACAGTGAGACACACGTCTCCCTCTCTCAGTAATGACGGACACAGGTAGGAGTCTTAGGAGATCAAGGTGTGTGTGTGCGTGTGTGTGTATGAGTATGAGTATGTGAGGGATGTGTGCGTGGATAGAAATGTGTGTGTTTGTGTGTACAGTACACATATTGTGTGTTGATTTCCCTGCTGTAACCCGATGACACAGATCATGGCTGATTATTCCCCATTGTCCTGGAGAGGATGTGGTGGGCTGGGTTTTCACATAACACTGATGTCACAGGCTGAGGCCGGACAGCCGGACAGATGGACAGCTGGGATGGCAGAGAGAGGACAGATCTCTGTCTTGGGATTCAGATATCCTGTCTCTCTCTCCAAGAGCACCCTGAGTGACATTGCAAACCCTGTGGATGTGTCCCAAAATAGGGTTCTGGTCAAAAGTGGTTCACTATATAGTGAATAGGGTGCCATTTGGGACATGACCAATGTTTAATGTAGTAGGGAATTGTCATGGTCATTGAAGGGGAACTCAAGGAAAGTTTTTGGTTGTCCACACCAAGCCTATAGTTGTGATCATATCCATAGCAATTCATTTCAATGGGACTCTCTGACTTCATCACTTACAGTGTATCTGACCATAGATTGATCATAGATGGACCATAGATTGATGACCACTTCAGATCCCTGTGGTCTTTCCCTGGCATTAGCCAGGAGAATGTGACCATGGCTATATAGCTCCCTTAATCTCTCTCCCTCTCTTTCTCTCTGTCTCTGTCTTTCTCTCTCTCTTTCTATCTCTCTCCCTCTCTTTCTCTCTGTCTCTGTCTTTCTCTCTCTCTTTCTATCTCTCTCCCTCTCTTTCTCTCTGTCTGTCTCTCTTTCACTTTCTATCTCTCTCCCTCTCTTTCTCTCTCTCTTTCTCTCTCTCTCTCCCTCTGTCTCTGTGTCTCTCTCTCTGTCTCTCTGTCTCTGTGTCTCTCTCTCTGTCTCTCTGTCTGTCTCTCTGTCTCTGTGTCTCTCTCTGTCTCTCTGTCTGTCTCTCTGTCTGTCTGTCTCTTCTTATGCATTGTTTCATTGTAATGGTAAGAGGGATCCTCTATGTAAGAATGAATGTTAGAAGTGTTGCTCTAACAGCTGTGTGTGTGTGTGTGTGTGTGTGTGTGTGTGTGTGTGTGTGTGTGTGTGTGTGTGTGTGTGTGTGTGTGTGTGTGTGTGCGTGCGTGCGTGCGTGCGTGCGTGCGTGCGTGCGTGCGTGTGTTGTTTGAAGCCCAGGGTTGTGGTCAGGGGGGTTATGAAGGCATCATGAAAAAACAAATGATCCATTTTATGACCTGGGGAAAATATTTTTATTTGAATGTACTATTGTAAGTTTAACCTTCACCAGGAAAATCTGGTAAGGTTTTAGGGTTTATTTTTATTTGAACTACACCCACCCATGGCTTAACCTTGTGTGTGGCCCAAATGGCACTCTATTTCCTATACTCTGTAGAGAACTACTTCAACCAGAGCCCTATGGGTCCTAGTCAAAGGAAGTGCACTGTATAGGGAATAGGGTGCCATTTGGGACGTAGACCTTTCCTCACAGTACCTTACTAACACATCAATGAATGTTCTCACAATGCTACTCTAACACAACTGTGGATGTTCTCACAATGTTACTCTAACACAACTGTGGATGTTCTCACAATGCTACTCTAACACAACTGTGGATGTTCTCACAATGCTACTCTAACACAACTGTGGATGTTCTCACAATGCTACTCTAACACAACTGTGGATGTTCTCACAATTCTACTCTAACAGAACTGTGGATGTTCTCACAATGCTACTCTAAAGCCTTCTGCATGCTTCGGTTTGGCTGGTGCCTAGCTGAAATCGTCTAGGTGAACAGAACGTGTGTGCTGCATGCTCCCTTAAAAGACCTTCGCTTGAAAAATGAGTAAAAAGCAGCAATAGTACTGTTGGTCCGTCTTCCGTTTCCATTTTAGTAGACGGTCTTATCCAGAGCAACTTACATGTTCATTCTGGTCCCCAATGGGAATCAAACCCACAACCCTGACATTGCAAGCACCATGCTCTAACAACTGAGCTACACGGGATTATCTTGAGATGCTGCAGCCAGTAGACACTTCCTCAAAATAATCAGAATTAATCTACGATAGCTCAAGAAATATGTCATTCATTTTTACATGTTTTTTTTGTAGAGGATATCTTAGTTGCACAATTTTACATCTAACTAAGATGTTTGGGGCAGTATTTCACAGGTGAAAAAATGTGCATGAAAACGATTCGTCACTCGTTGAATGACAATAAATACTTGATTGAAGAATCCCTACTGTTGACCAATCACAGACGAAGGGGTGTAGACTTCAACTACCGACATCAGCTTGCCTCAATAAAAAATGTTGTGTGCAAGAACTGCCGAAAAATCCCTTGCCGAAAGACCAAAACTAACAAAAACGTCAAAATGTCATAATAATATATGAACAAACTGCTCCGAACTGTTTCGGATGGGAAGCATGCGGACGCCTTTAAAGAACTATGGATGTCCACATCTCACTATACTAACACACCTATGGCTCCTTTCACACCATTCTCCTCACCATCCCAGCAATGACACTCACACTGGGGTACTAACAACACTACCCTGGAGAACCTTTTTTAAACATTATTTAGATGTTTTTCCTCCTTTATTTCCAAGATGGTTATGTATTTTACATCGATACAACATATTGATAATGCTTCATGCAAAGTTAAAAGTCTTCGAGGCATATTGGTCATCATCTCAACCTAATACAACTGGTATACAACTTTTATACAAATTTTATACAACTATTCACAACAACCTTTCCGCAAAAGGCTTGTCTATACCTGACATTTATATACATACAGCTCTCCTATTCACATCAAGATGATCCATTCACATGCTGATCTCATAGTCAGATCACACATTCTGATCTCATAGTCAGATCACACATTCTGATCCCATAGTCAGATCACACATTCTGATCCCATAGTCAGATCACACATTTTGATCTCATAGTCAGATCACACATTCTGATCTCATAGTCAGATCACACATTCTGATCCCATAGTCAGATCACACATTCTGATCCCATAGTCAGATCACACATTCTGATCCCATAGTCAGATCACACATTCTGATCTCATAGTCAGATCACACATTCTGATCTCATAGTCAGAACACACATTCTGATCTCATAGTCAGATTACACATTCTGATCTCATAGTCAGATCACACATTCTGATCTCATAGTCAGATGACACATTCTGATCTCATAGTCAGATGACACATTCTGATCTCATAGTCAGAACACACATTCTGATCTCATAGTCAGATGACACATTCTGATCTCATAGTCAGATCACACATTCTGATCTCATAGTCAGAACACACATTCTGATCTCATAGTCAGATCACACATTCTGATCCCATAGTCAGATCATACATTCTGATCTCATAGTCAGATCTGACATCTGATCCCATAGTCAGATCACACATTCAGATCCCAGAGTCAGATCACACATTCTGATCCCATAGTCAGATCACACATTCTGATCACACATTCTGATCCCATAGTCAGATCACATAGTCAGATTACACATTCAGTTCCCAGAGTCAGATCTGACATCTGATCCCATAGTCAGATCACACATTCTGATCTCATAGTCAGATTACACATTCAGATCCCAGAGTCAGATCCCACATTCTGATCCTATAGTCAGATCACACATTCTGATCCCATAGTCAGATCACACATTCAGATCCCAGAGTCAGATCACACATTCTGATCCCATAGTCAGATCACACATTCTGATCACACATTCTGATCCCATAGTCAGATCACATAGTCAGATCACACATTCTGATCACATAGTCAGATCACACATTCTGATAGTCAGATCACACATTCTGATCACACATTCTGATCCCATAGTCAGATCACATAGTCAGATCACACATTCTGATCACATAGTCAGATCACACATTCTGATCCCATAGTCAGATCACACTTTCTGAACCCATAGTCAGATCACACATTCTGATCCCATAGTCAGATCACACATTCAGGTCACATAGTCAAATCACACATTCTGATCTCATAGTCAGATCACACATTCTGATCACATAGTCAGATCACACATTCAGATCCCAGAGTCAGATCACACATTCTGATCCCAGAGTCAGATCACACATTCTGATCCCATAGTCAGATCACATAGTCAGATCACACATTCTGATCACATAGTCAGATCACACATTCAGATCCCAGAGTCAGATCACACATTCTGATCTCATAGTCAGATCACACATTCTGATCACATAGTCAGATCACACATTCAGATCCCAGAGTCAGATCACACATTCTGATCCCAGAGTCAGATCACACATTCTGATCACATAGTCAGATCACACATTCTGATCACATAGTCAGATCACACATTCTGAACCCATAGTCAGATCACACATTCTGATCTCTAGTCAGAACACACATTCTGATCTCATAGTCAGATCACACATTCTGATCTCATAGTCAGATCACACATTCTGATCTCTTAGTCAGATCACACATTCTGATCTCATAGTCAGAACACACATTCTGATCTCATAGTCAGATCACACATTCTGAACCCATAGTCAAATCACACATTCTGAACCCATAGTCAGATCACACATTCAGGTCACATAGTCAAATCACACATTCTGATCCCATAGTCAGTTCACACATTCAGATCACATAGTCAGATCACACATTCTGATCCCATAGTCAGATCTGACATTCTGATTCCACAGTCAGATCTGACATCTGATCAAATAGTCAGATCACACATTCTGATCCCATAGTCAGATCACACAATCTGATCCCATAGTCAGATCACACATTCAGATCACACATTCTGATCCCATAGTCAGATCTGACATCTGATCCCATAGTCAGATCTAACATTCTGATTCCACAGTAAGATCTGAAATCTGATCACATAGTCAGATCACACATTCTAATCACATAGTCAGATCACACAATCTGATCCCATAGTCAGATCACACATTCTGAACCCATAGTCAGATCACACATTCTGATCCCATAGTCAGATCACACATTCAGATCCCAGAGTCAGATCACACATTCTGATCCCATAGTCAGATCACACATTCTGATCACACATTCTGATCACATAGTCAGATCACACATTCTGATAGTCAGATCACACATTCTGATCACACATTCTGATCCCATAGTCAGATCACATAGTCAGATCACACATTCTGATCACATAGTCAGATCACACATTCTGATCCCATAGTCAGATCACACTTTCTGAACCCATAGTCAGATCACACATTCTGATCCCATAGTCAGATCACACATTCAGGTCACATAGTCAAATCACACATTCTGATCTCATAGTCAGATCACACATTCTGATCACATAGTCAGATCACACATTCAGATCCCAGAGTCAGATCACACATTCTGATCCCAGAGTCAGATCACACATTCTGATCCCATAGTCAGATCACATAGTCAGATCACACATTCTGATCACATAGTCAGATCACACATTCAGATCCCAGAGTCAGATCACACATTCTGATCCCATTGTCAGATCACACATTCTGATCCCATTGTCAGATCACACATTCTGATCCCATTGTCAGATCACACATTCTGATCCCATTGTCAGATCACACATTCTGATCTCACAGTCAGATCTGATATCTGATCCCATAGTCAGATCATACATTCTGATTCCATAGTCAGATCTGACATCTGATCCCATAGTCAGATCTGAAATCTGATCCCATAGTCAGATCACACATTCTGATCACATAGTCAGATCCCACATTCTGATCCTATAGTCAGATCACACATTCTGATCCCATAGTCAGATCACACATTCAGATCACATAGTCAGATCACACATTGTGATCACATAGTCAGATCACACATTCTGAACCCGTAGTCAGATCACACATTCTGATCCCATAGTCAGATCACACATTCTGATCCCATAGTCAGATCACACATTCTGAACCCGTAGTCAGATCACACATTCTGAACCTGTAGTCAGATCACACATTCTGATCCCGTAGTCAGATCACACATTCTGATCCCGTAGTCAGATCTGACATCTGATCCCATAGTCAGATCACACATTCTGATCCCATAGTCAGATCACATAGTCAGATTACACATTCAGTTCCCAGAGTCAGATCTGACATCTGATCCCATAGTCAGATCACACATTCTGATCTCATAGTCAGATTACACATTCAGATCCCAGAGTCAGATCACACATTCTGATCTCATAGTCAGATTACACATTCAGATCCCAGAGTCAGATCCCACATTCTGATCCTATAGTCAGATCACACATTCTGATCCCATAGTCAGATCACACATTCAGATCCCAGAGTCAGATCACACATTCTGATCCCATAGTCAGATCACACATTCTGATCACACATTCTGATCCCATAGTCAGATCACATAGTCAGATCACACATTCTGATCACATAGTCGGATCACACATTCTGATAGTCAGATCACACATTCTGATCACACATTCTGATCCCATAGTCAGATCACATAGTCAGATCACACATTCTGATCACATAGTCAGATCACACATTCTGATCCCATAGTCAGATTACACTTTCTGAACCCATAGTCAGATCACACATTCTGATCCCATAGTCAGATCACACATTCAGGTCACATAGTCAAATCACACATTCTGATCTCATAGTCAGATCACACATTCTGATCACATAGTCAGATCACACATTCAGATCCCAGAGTCAGATCACACATTCTGATCCCAGAGTCAGATCACACATTCTGATCCCATAGTCAGATCACATAGTCAGATCACACATTCTGATCACATAGTCAGATCACACATTCAGATCCCAGAGTCAGATCACACATTCTGATCTCATAGTCAGATCACACATTCTGATCACATAGTCAGATCACACATTCAGATCCCAGAGTCAGATCACACATTCTGATCCCAGAGTCAGATCACACATTCTGATCACATAGTCAGATCACACATTCTGATCACATAGTCAGATCACACATTCTGAACCCATAGTCAGATCACACATTCTGATCTCTAGTCAGAACACACATTCTGATCTCATAGTCAGATCACACATTCTGATCTCATAGTCAGATCACACATTCTGATCTCTTAGTCAGATCACACATTCTGATCTCATAGTCAGAACACACATTCTGATCTCATAGTCAGATCACACATTCTGAACCCATAGTCAAATCACACATTCTGAACCCATAGTCAGATCACACATTCAGGTCACATAGTCAAATCACACATTCTGATCCCATAGTCAGTTCACACATTCAGATCACATAGTCAGATCACACATTCTGATCCCATAGTCAGATCTGACATTCTGATTCCACAGTCAGATCTGACATCTGATCAAATAGTCAGATCACACATTCTGATCCCATAGTCAGATCACACAATCTGATCCCATAGTCAGATCACACATTCTGATCCCATAGTCAGATCTGACATCTGATCCCATAGTCAGATCTGACATTCTGATTCCACAGTAAGATCTGAAATCTGATCACATAGTCAGATCACACATTCTAATCACATAGTCAGATCACACAATCTGATCCCATAGTCAGATCACACATTCTGAACCCATAGTCAGATCACACATTCTGATCCCATAGTCAGATCACACATTCAGATCCCAGAGTCAGATCACACATTCTGATCCCATAGTCAGATCACACATTCTGATCACACATTCTGATCCCATAGTCAGATCTGACATCTGATCCCATAGTCAGATCTGACATTCTGATTCCACAGTAAGATCTGAAATCTGATCACATAGTCAGATCACACATTCTAATCACATAGTCAGATCACACAATCTGATCCCATAGTCAGATCACACATTCTGAACCCATAGTCAGATCACACATTCTGATCCCATAGTCAGATCACACATTCAGATCCCAGAGTCAGATCACACATTCTGATCCCATAGTCAGATCACACATTCTGATCACACATTCTGATCACATAGTCAGATCACACATTCTGATAGTCAGATCACACATTCTGATCACACATTCTGATCCCATAGTCAGATCACATAGTCAGATCACACATTCTGATCACATAGTCAGATCACACATTCTGATCCCATAGTCAGATCACACTTTCTGAACCCATAGTCAGATCACACATTCTGATCCCATAGTCAGATCACACATTCAGGTCACATAGTCAAATCACACATTCAGATCCCAGAGTCAGATCACACATTCTGATCCCAGGGTCAGATCACACATTCTGATCCCATAGTCAGATCACATAGTCAGATCACACATTCTGATCACATAGTCAGATCACACATTCAGATCCCAGAGTCAGATCACACATTCTGATCTCATAGTCAGATCTGACATTCTGATTCCACAGTAAGATCTGAAATCTGATCACATAGTCAGATCACACATTCTAATCACATAGTCAGATCACACAATCTGATCCCATAGTCAGATCACACATTCTGAACCCATAGTCAGATCACACATTCTGAACCCGTAGTCAGATCACACATTCTGATCACATAGTCAGATCAGACATTCTGAACCCATAGTCAAATCACACATTCTGAACCCATAGTCAGATCACACATTCAGGTCACATAGTCAAATCACACATTCTGATCCCATAGTCAGATCACACATTCTGATCACATAGTCAGAACACACATTCTGATCTCATAGTCAGATCACACATTCTGATCCCATTGTCAGATCACACATTCTGATCCCATTGTCAGATCACACATTCTGATCCCATTGTCAGATCACACATTCTGATCTCACAGTCAGATCTGATATCTGATCCCATAGTCAGATCATACATTCTGATTCCATAGTCAGATCTGACATCTGATCCCATAGTCAGATCTGAAATCTGATCCCATAGTCAGATCACACATTCTGATCCCATAGTCAGATCACACATTCTGATCACATAGTCAGATCCCACATTCTGATCCTATAGTCAGATCACACATTCTGATCCCATAGTCAGATCACACATTCAGATCACATAGTCAGATCACACATTGTGATCACATAGTCAGATCTGACATCTGATCCCATAGTCGGATCTGAAATCTGATCCCATAGTCAGATCACACATTCTGATCCCATAGTCAGATCACACATTCTGAACCCGTAGTCAGATCACACATTCTGAACCCGTAGTCAGATCACACATTCTGATCCCGTAGTCAGATCACACATTCTGATCCCGTAGTCAGATCTGACATCTGATCCCATAGTCAGATCACACATTCTGATCCCATAGTCAGATCACACATTCTGTTCCCATAGTCAGATCACACATTCTGATCTCATAGTCAGATCACACATTCTGATCCCATAGTCAGATCACACATTCTGATCTCATAGTCAGATCACACATTCTGATCTCATAGTCAGATCACACATTCTGATCCCATAGTCAGATCACACATTCTGAACCCATAGTCAGATCCCACATTCTGATACCATAGTCAGATCACACATTCTGATCCCATAGTCAGATCACACATTCTGATCCCATTGTCAGATCACACATTCTGATCTCATAGTCAGATCACACATTCTGATCCCATAGTCAGATCTGACATCTGATCCCATAGTCAGATCTGACATTCTGATTCCACAGTCAGATCAGACATCTGATCACATAGTCAGATCACACATTCTGAACCCATAGTCAGATCACACATTCTGATCCCATAGTCAGATCTGACATCTGATCGCATAGTCAGATCTGAAATCTGTTCCCTAAGTCAGATCACACATTCTGAACCCATATTCAGATCACACATTCTGATCGCATAGTTAGATCTGACATCTGATCCCGTAGTCAGAACTGACATCTGATCCCATAGTCAGATCGGACATCTGATCCCATAGTCAGATCGGACATCTGATCTCATAGTCAGATCGGCCATCTGATCCCATAGTCAGATCGGCCATCTGATCCCATAGTCAGATCGGCCATCTGATCCCATAGTCAGATCGGACATCTGATCCCATAGTCAGATCGTACATCTGATCCCATAGTCAGATCGGACATCTGATCCCATAGTCAGATCGGACATCTGATCCCTAGCCTTGTTAGCACAGAGAAGAGGGGAATTCTGGATTGTCTGGTCTGTTAGCATCCTGCTGTAAGGAGAGGACAGAGGCAGGGCTAGGTATATATGTGTGTGTGCATGTGTGTGTGTGCATGTGTTTGTGTTTGTGTTAGTGTGTGCGGATAAGACAGGCTAGGTGGGGTCTTGTGAGTCTCCCTGGGACACAATGAGTTATAAAAGCTTGTGTGTTCAGGACCTGGCTCCTGGCCAACTCTGCCTGGAGGTAGAAGGCAGGACCTTTGATGTCTCTGTACAGCACCCCTCGTTCACTTTCACTCTCTCTGACCTGCAGGTGATTAAGGTGGCTTTTTAAAAGGCCACCTGTTACAGATTAAAGGGCACCTGGGAACAACCTCTGACTGAGTCAGAGGGAGCGAGAGAGAAAGAAAGAAATCAATGTACCCAAACAACAAGTGTGCAGTTAAAATTGGCAATAAACACACATATTTCTTTCCTCAGGGCCGTGGGGTGAGACAGGGATGGAGCTTGAGCCCCATCCTCTTCAACATTTATATCAATTAATTGGTGAGGGCACTAGAACAGTCTGCAACACCAGGCCTCACCCTACTAGAATCCGAAGTCAAATGTCGACTGTTTGCAGATGACCTGGTGCTTCTGTCCCCAACCAAGGAGGGCCTAGATCTTCTGCACAGATTCTGTCAGACCTGGGCCCTGACAGTAAATCTCAGTAAGACACAAATAATGGTGTTCCAAAAAAGGTCCAGTAGCCAAGAAAAAAATACACATTTTATCAAGACACTGTGGCCCTAGAGAACACAAAGAATACATACCTCGCCCTTAACATCAACACCACAGGTAACAGCCACAAGGCTGTGAACGATCTAAGAGACAAGGTAAGAAGGGCCTTCTATGCCATCAAAAGGAACATTGAACTCAACATCCTAATTAGGATCTGGCTAAAAATACTTAAATCAGTTATCGAACCCATTTTCCTTTATGGTTGTGAGGTCTGGGGTCCACTCACCAACCAAGAATTCACAAAATGGGGACAAACACCCAATTAAGACTCTGCATGCAGAATTCTGCAAAAATATATTTGTGAACAACGCAAAACCCCTAACAATGCATGCAGAGTATAATTAGGAATGTGCCAGCTAGTTAACAAAATCCAGAAAAGAGTAGTTCGATTCTACAACCACCTAAAAGGAAGCAATGCCCACACATTC